>NC_080042.1:55725502-55840468 GCF_012489685.1 Lotus japonicus
ACGTGATTTGAGACGATTGATTGTGATTAATTTTGTTGGTGCATGGCGCATGGCTAATAATATTATCTCGTTACGTTGGCTTAAAACAATAATATTGAACATGATTTGAGACGATCAAGACCTTGTGAATGTGAATAATTTTGTTGGTGCATGGCTAATAATATTATTTTGCTGGTGCATGGCTAATAATACTATCTTGTTAGCTTTAAAAAAAATAGTATTGTACGTGATTTGAGACGATTGCTGCCTTGTGCATGTGATATCCATATATTTTTGTTGGTGCATGAAGGGCTTGAGCTAGCTACACGTGTAAGGAAAGAGATTTATTAAACAACGTGTGATAACCGAGGGAGTGTGAATGGTGCTATTTTTTACAAGAGTCAAAATTACGAAATACAACAACATGTACTATATCAGCAAGTTATATTTATGAATGTTTATTGAACCGGACCGGATCAAGCGGCTTGATCGATTTGATCGGGAACCAGTGGCTAGAGGGGTTCGGCTGGTGTGCTAGTAACCGAAGTTCATGCAAATTGGTGGAAAATCGTCGGAACCGGTCAAAAACTTAGGAAATTGGCAAAAGTCGGTGGCTTACCGATCCTTGTGGCAAGGGAGAAAGGTTGACGTCCACTCGTGCATGGAAGGAAATGGGTCTAGGTTTTTTAGTGTTTCACCCTAATACATATAAGGCTAAGAGCCTAAGACATTGGACACGGCCCAAATAAGGAAGCAACCTTTATTTGGGCAGCTGCTACAATCTTGGACACATGCCACATTTCAAATTTTCTCATTCATCCATTTGAACACGTTGGACACTGGGAGGATGTACATAGAATGATGAATGAATTTCATGAAAATGGGACACTTTAGGACTTAATGATTATATACATATTTCGCTGGTAGGAAGCCTTTATAAAATCATAGCCAAGGTCGTCCTTGCGGGTAGGTTACAGAGAGTAATTATTAAAATTATTCACTAGAACCAACTTGTCTTTGTATGGGTAGAAATATGTTGGATGCTGTGGCGGAGCTTGACCAAAATATATAGGAGGGCCAAAAAGTTTTTTTTTAACAAATTTCCAGTGAGAGCAAAAATCCTCAAATCCAATAGAGTTTTTATCTAAGCTAAAAAGAATTAAACTAGCTATAGCAAGAAGATAAAAAAATGCTAGCAACTTCATTCTAAAATCTTACCACACTATCCAGTGAAAAAAAAGACCCAATACCCCTTTTTAACCAATGACCATAGCTTCCAAGGGCCAATGCAATACACCTTCTCAATTTACCATAACTAATCTATCAAAATTGCAATGAAGCTATATGCCAAGCACCACCAACATATTTTGGGAAACTTGTCCAATTACTTTAGAGTATCATCAATAAAAAAAAAACTTTATAAAAATAGAAAAACTCTTAAAAATTAGCTATAAAGAAGTTTTAGAGACATAGAGTTGCACCTGCACATTAAAATGAGGTTAGAGCAAGAAAATTGAAATAAAAATGCTTTGATTTAGAGTTAAGAGTTGTTGTATAATTTTTACTAACAAAAGTTGGGAATAAGAGAAACTTTGCCATGAGACATCCACTATGAGACATCCTCTTCAGTCTTCACCTTCTGTACTAGGACAAAATTTTGGAAAGAAAAATAATAAAGGGTGTCTAAGAAGCTTTGGAATTAATAAAAGGTAAAAATTTACTTTACTAGTTTATTATTGTTATTATTATATGTTTCTCTATCTACATTAATCATATTATAATATATTTGGTACAAACGTTTACTGACATACACAATCACCTATAGCTACCTATGCATATATGTACCTTTGTCATGATTTTTCATAACATATGATATTATTACTAATATTATAATAATATTTCTTAGTAGTACTAGTAAATTTTTTAAAAAGAATAGGAGGGCTGAGGGCTCCTCTAGTCCCTTAAATGCTCCGCCACTGGTTGGATGGAGTTGTTATGACCAATGAAGGGGTAGATGAGGCAATTTGATAAAGAAAAAATCATGATGTTTATTTGAATTTAATTTTGAAAAGGCCTATGATTCGGTGTTGTGAGAATTACTGGATTATATGCTGGGAAGAATGAGGTTTGGTAAAAAATGGATTACGTGGGGTGAAGTGAATGTTGTGTAGAGTCAGGCTTTATATCGGTCTTGGTAAATGATGAGAGTCCAACTGAAGAGTTTCATATGGAAAGAGGCTTAAGACAAGACAACCTACAATAGGTCGTTTTCTTTTCCTGATCGTGGCAGAGGGTTTGGGAGGGTTGATGAGGAAGGCAGTGAAACATAAATTGTTTTCTTGTTTCAGGATAGGAAGTAATAATATTGAAATATCTCATATTCAGTTTGCTGATGACACCTTAATAATAGGGAAAATGTCTCTAGAGAATGTGTATACTATCAAAAGCATATTTAGGTGGTTTGAACTTGTGTCGGGACTGAAAGTAATTTTTTATAAAAAATTGTTGATCTCTGGGAAATGAACCTGTGGTGAGGGGCTTTGCTGCAAAATTGAATTGTACGGTTCTGAAGGTGCCTTTTACTGGCTTTGCAGTGGTGCTCTACTAAGGTTGTTGCTATTGCTGTTTTTGTGGATATATAATTGACTTGGTTCATTTGCGATCTTTTCTCTCTACGCTCTGCTGGTTTTTTCCTCTTGAGATTAATCTCGCCGTTGTTGCCTCCCTTTATGTGAAGCTTTGGTTTCGGTCCCCTAGAAGCTTTTGCTGGGTTGTTGAAGGACTCATATTCAGCATTGGTGTTTTATGGTGCTTTATCTATTGATGTTGGTGGTGTTAGAGTCGTTCTTCTCCCCTCCTCTGTTTTTTTCTTTTCCTTCTCTTTGTGCAAGGTTCTAAATAACGGACCGTTATTTAAAAAACGTCCGATATGTTGCGGTAACGGCGAAGAGCGTTACCGTTACGGAACGAATTCTCGTTGCTACTCCGAATCACAGATAACGGCCGCGACGTAACGGCGTTTCGGCCGCACCGTAACGGCGTTTCGGCCGCACCGTAACGGCGTCACGGGCGTTTTTGCCGTGACAGCCTTTTTCCCCCCAAAAACCCTTTTCAGAACTAATAATAGAGACAATCAGAGGAGAATCATAGGAGAATCAGAGAATATTGTCCAAAATTTCAGCTTTTTCTTAGATTCAACTCAGAAATCATAGCAAACCTAACCTGTATTTTCAATAATTTGAATAGATTGAAGATTCTTTGAGGCTTTGAGCCATTCCACTCCTTATATCTGACTTCCTCTACCTCTGAGGCAACCCATCAATCTTCCAGCTTCTCTTCCTCTAGCTCTGACCGTGAGAGAAGTAGAGAACTGAAACGATCGGATTTTGTGTTCCACTCCACTGCTTTGAGTTCGACCGGCACTCCACCGGCGTCCACCATCCCCGACGCTCCAGAGTCCAGACGGGTCTTCCCTTCCCTCTTCAGTTTCTTCTTTGTTGTCCTCTGCCCTTGAGGTAACTGGTAAGTAACCCACCCATGACCCACCCTTCAATCTCTTCCCTTCCCTCTTCAGTTTCAGATTTGTGGCTTATTGTTTAATTTTTTGGGAGAGAAGTGGAGAAGATGAGGAGAGGAGAAAATTTATGTCGTTGAGAGAGTGGAGAGATTTTGACCGTGAGAGTGGAGAAGATGAGGAGAAGGAGTGGTCAAGATTTGTTACTTGTTTTTATCATCTTTTAATTTTTTTTTTCTCCCTAAATGTATGCCATGATCCGTGTGATTGAATGTGGTTGGTTGGGATTTTTTTTTTTTTTGAAAAACAGATATTCATTATTTCCTTTTCTTTAAATAATATTCATTATTTTCTAAAATAACAATATATACGTTTTTTACAGCAAAATAACAATATATACGTTTTCTAATGATTTTCTTTACTTTTTGACATGTTATGAAGATTTAAAATATATGTTATGAGTTTTTGTATAGTTTAGAAGTTACTATTATGATCTATATTATAGGTTATATGATAATATATATATTTTCACATATTTTATGCATTTTAAGCATAATTTGTGAAAATCTGGGAACCATTCACACCGCAACAGGCGCAACACATACCGCAGCAACTGTAATATCCGTTATCGCGAAATCCGCAACGCCACCGCGACCGCGACCGATATTTAGAACCTTGTCTTTGTGCATATCTGTTTTCACTTCTTGCACTAGTGTTGTGTTTCTCTGCTTTGTTCTTTTCGATCTTCTTTAATTTGTAATCGGGTTTTTAGCACCCCTAGTGCTATTTGTTTATTTTATTCTTTTTGGCATTCAAAAAATATTGATAATAAGTGTGATATGAAATATAAATTGGGCTGGATAATATAAATGATCGATAAGGGCACATTAGAAATTGAACATTTTATTCAAACTAAACTTGCAGACATCCAACGTACGATAACATTGAGACAAACGTAAACAAACGTTGCTCATGCGATCATGCATTGTCCTTATTCAAGATTAAGATTAGCAGAAGTAAACAACACCTCGATCAACAGGATAAGTGGGCCAAATCATGCATAGCTCGCGATATTAATGTTCTCTTTTTTTTTAGATAAGCCAAATGATATAAAAGGGAGTACAAATGGGTACTCCAGCCAAAATACAAAGAGCCAAGAAAGAGCCAACAGGATGATAGCCACAGTCAAGGCAAAGAAAAAAGAAAGGATCTAAAAGCTAATATCTACAAAGAGGAAAAAGATCCAACACTCCCTAACTGCAACAGGCCACCGTGCTCTAGAGAGTATTAATAAAGTGAAGGGGCTGTGCTTGCCATTCAAAGAAGGAACACGTGAAATTCTTTACCTTCCCTTTCATCCAGCACCACGATTTCACCTGAATTGAATCCAGGATTCTGTCAAAAATCAGTGGTTCGTTCCTGAAGATGTAATCATTCCGCAGGTTCCAAATTGACCAGACGGTAGCAATCCAAATTGTCCATGCTCCCTGTTTTTTGGGTCAGCGAGTTGCAACAGTAAATGTGTTGCAAGAAATGGTCTTTTCCTCTCTCAGGGATCACAGTAGAAAAGCCCAGCCAGTTATATATTGCCCTCCAAATCTGTGACGCTACAGGGCAAGAAAACAATAGGTGATCACCTGTCTCTTCTTGTTGGGCACAAAACGGACACAGAGCCTCCTCAGCTGAGTAGATCACCCGACGCTTCCTAAGGTTGGCTCGAGATTGTATCCTATCGTGGAGAACTTTCCAAGCGAAAGCTAAAGCATTAGAAGGGGCCTGGATCTTCCACAGATGCCGAAACACCTCATGACTAGGTTCCTCACTGACATCCTGCAGACAGTCATAAGCAGAGCAAACAGAAAAGACTCCTTTTGGATCAGCAAGCCACAGCCATTTGTCACTGGTGTTAGGTGATGGTTTGAATGAACCTAGGCCTGAGATTAGTAGATTAAGGCTGCCAATCTCGAACTCCCTCAATTCTCTTTTCCAATTCAGATTCCACACCCATGTATCATCTAGCCATAGCCCCATTTCCTCAATGTGATATAGGCTTTGAGTTGATAATCTAAATAATCTCGGAAATTTCTCACTCAATTTCTGCCCTCCCGACCACACATCTGTCCAGAACCTGACCTCCTTGCCATTTCCCACCTTCCTGATCAGCTGTTCTTCAAACCAAGGGTCCCCTCCTTCCGGGAAGCAAACTTTCTTCAAGTCCTGCCACCAAACAGAGGGTTTTGAGTGACTTGGAAGCTTGTATTTAGCACGTAAGACCTTGTGCCACAGGCCTTCTCTCTCGGTTAGGAATCTCCACCTCCATTTCCCCAAAAGTGCTTTGTTAAACTTCCCCCAATCCTTAATTCCGAGTCCTCCCTCATCCTTTGATTTGCAAATTCTTTTCCAGCTGATCCAAGCCATCTTCGAAATGTCCTCCGTTCCACCCCATAGGAATCTTCTTATAATCCTGTGGCACATTTCAATAACCCCAGCAGGAGCCTTAAAAAATGATAAAAAGAACAACGGAATAGAGGTGAGTACACTTTTTATTAAGCAGATCCTTCCGCCAAAGGAGAGGGTTTTGTTTTTCCAAGTGGCAAGACGTTTCTTCACTCTAGCAATAACCGGATCCCAGAATGAGAGACGTCTCGGGTTGCCACCCACAGTGATACCAAGATACTTGAAAGGCACATCCGCAGTAGTACAATGCAACGAAGTAGCAAAGTTCCTCAAGCTATGATTTTCCACTGCTATCCCCATAAGCTTACTCTTGAAAAAATTCACCTTCAGGCCAGAAGCAAGCTCAAAGCATCTCAGGATACATTTCAGAGTAAATACATTCTGTGAAGTTGCTTCCCCAAAGAAAAGAGTGTCATCGGCGAACTGGAGCATTGAGACAGCCACTTCTGAATCCCTTCCCAAACTGACACCTTTGAATTTGCCTAGCTGAACCGCATTCTTGAGTAGTCCGTTGAGTCCTTCCGCAACCACCAAAAAGAGGAATGGTGCCAATGGATCGCCCTGTCGCAAGCCTCTCCACATTTTGAACTCCGGTCCTGGGCTCCCGTTAACTAGGACTGAGACGGTGTTAGACTCCAGACAACCCTTAATCCATTTTATCCACTTAGCGTCAAAATTCATCCTCCGTAACATATAGAGGAGAAAGTCCCATCGTACCGAGTCATAGGCCTTCTCATAGTCCACCTTGAAGATGATAGTTGGCTTTTTCTTTCTTCTCACCTCTTCAACAACTTCATTTGCAATCAACACACTATCCAACATGTTCCTCCCACCAAGGAATGCAAATTGGTTCTCATCAATCAGGGATGGAAGCACCAACTTCAATCTCTTAGAAAGAATTTTCGACACAATTTTGTATAGACTACCCACAAGAGAAATGGGTCTATACTCATTGAGGTCCGCAGGAGAGTCACACTTCGGTATCAAGGCAATAAAGGAGGCATTGCTACCCTTTGGCCAAGCTCCTCTAATATAGAAATCATCCAACACCTTCTTGATGTCCGATTGAAGCAAGTACCAAAAGGATTTAAAAAATTTGAAGTTAAATCCATCCGGTCCTGGGCTTTTGTCGCCATCACAGTTCCACACCGCCTCCTTAATTTCCTCCAACTCAAAAGGTGCCACCAGAAGCTCGTTATCACAATGAGAGAGTTGCTTAAACGGAACTCCATCCAGCTTTGGGGCTACACCATTAATCTTCTCGAACTTCTTTTCAAAAAAATCCTTGACCTTTTGCTTCACCATTGTTGGCTCCTCATGCCACACACCTTCTATGTTCAGACCCACTAGGGAAGTTTTTCTCCTTTTCCACTTTATGAGAGAGTGAAAGTACTTGGTATTAGAGTCGCCCTCCTTGATCCACCTAGTCCTTGCCTTTTGGTATAGAAGTGATTCATGTAATTTAGCTACTTTCCAGAAATCAGCTTGGAGGCCTTGCCTTGTTAACAGCTCATCCTCGGAAAGGCCTACCTCTTCTGCCTTACTCTCAAGTTCCTCGATCTTACCTCCAATCTCCTTCCTCTGTCTATAAAGGTCCCCAAATACCTCTGTGTTCCACCATTTTAGTCTAGTTTTAATAGCCTTGAGTTTTTCTTTTACTATGAAGGCACCCCACCCATGAATATTCAACTCCAACCACTCCTTCTCCACAAATGGTTTAAACCGAGAGTCATGCATCCAGCAGTTAATTGTTCTAAATGGTTTGGGGCCCCAATTAAGGCTGGAAACTTTGATGACAATCGGACAGTGATCTGAAACGTCTCTACTTAATCCATGAAGATAACAATTGGGCCAAGGATCCATCCATTCCGGTGATACTAATGCTCTATCCAACCTGCTCATAGCATTACCGTTAGGTCGGATCCAGGTGAACTTTCTCCCTACGAGAGGAAGGTCCATAAACCCCATCACACTGATGAAGGAATTGAATTCCTCTGTGTCCCTACGGGAAGAAGCAGAAATAGAGGAAACTCCAGTTCTTTCATCTGGGGACCTCACAGAGTTAAAGTCCCCTAGCACACACCAGACAACATTAGCAAGATTGGACCTCAGTGAAATAAGCTCCTCCCATTGTTGCCTTTTCTCCTCAAGCGAGCCACACCCATAGAAATTAAATATACAGCAAGGTACCTCTGTTGCTCCCCATAAACCACGGAGGCCCAAAAAACCTCTGCCTTGGTACTTCTCCACCAGCTTAAATGTGTCAGTCTGCCATAAACACAGCAGTCCACCGCCCCTGTTAATAGCCGGAGTGAAAGCCCAAGCACAAGCGTCATCACCCCAAACTGAGTTGCAAAGCCTCCCATCGACAGATTCTAATTTTGTTTCCTGGAAGCAGGCAAACGTTACCTCCTCCCTGGTGATTATTTCTCTGATTACCCGCCATTTGACTCTGTTCCCCAACCCCCTCACATTATAACTTAAGATCCTCATGGGATACCCTTT
This sequence comes from Lotus japonicus, assembly GCF_012489685.1. Taxonomy (NCBI): domain Eukaryota; kingdom Viridiplantae; phylum Streptophyta; class Magnoliopsida; order Fabales; family Fabaceae; genus Lotus; species Lotus japonicus. Next base: position 55,733,958 of record NC_080042.1, read on the forward strand.
ACCGCCCTTCTTGAACTGACTTCCATCTCCTCCTCATCCCTGTATTCTAGCTCCAGAATTCTATCAATCATTCGTTCGTCATCCTCCCCTACATTAACCCCCAAGGCTTTACCAGAGTTCCAGAGATCTCTGGCCTCCGATTTTTTAGAACGTTCCCAGAACAGCTTATTGCAATTGAGAATCCCTGATTCTGACAGAGAGTCACATAAAGAAAGCATGAATTGTCTAACCTCTTTTCTATCCTCCCTCTCCGCCAATCTCCTTGAGCAGTCGACGGAAAGGTTTTGAATTGGGTCACTTTCAGAACTTGCTGTCATCGACACCTCCTTAAAATACTGTGACCGAGAGGCACCGCTAGCCTTAGAGGTGGCATCGATCCCATCGATCTCGTCTGAAGAGAAGTGGGTTCCTGATTGTGAAGACATCAGTGGAGAGTTTATCTTTTTCCCCCTTATCTCCGGCAAATCCTCTATTGAATTACCCTTGGAAGACTCACCTTTACTATTGGAAAACTTTGGTTCCACGTTCGGGATCACATTACCCTCAAATAATTGGGCCACCGGGGAAGAAGAGTCAAGCCCAAGTGGTTCCACCGACCTATAATCAGATTGGGCCGTGGAGGAACAGCCCAAAGGTAACACACAATTGTTAGTTGTGTCCTGGGGCCTTGATACACACCCCTTTTCAGCAACCCCCGACACGTGTATAGAGGGGGAATGAAGAACTGTGGCGTCGTTGGTTTCCAAGGTTGAAGTGAAAGACCATGAATAGATGTCATGTCTCTCACGATGCTTATCCCACGTGGTTGCGCTAAAACCAACACTAACCTTCTCTGGAAGCACAACTTTCAAATCAATTTCTTCAGCAACGGTGGAAATTTCACCGTTCTCGTGAGTCATAGCAACACTCAATGTCTTAGTTAGAGAGTCATAGATAATAGTTACCTTTTCCAATGATCCACTCACCCTGTTCCAGTTCACAGCATTCAGGGAAATTATAGAGTTGACGTCGATTCCAATATGTGATCTCATAGAACTTGGGTCCCATGTATTGGGGTGAGAATCAAATTCTACTGCAACAAATTGATTCAAGCCACTCTTACTATCACAGATTCCGAGATACCCTCCTTCTGAATTGGGGGGAATCTCAGTCCCCCATGGGGCAAGGAAGAAGACCACTCCATCAGCAGGTAAATTTTGGACGTCAGTGACAACAAAAGAGAATGAAGTGATAAAGCTTGCAACATTGCCAGTGGTATTATCCCAAAGGGGCACTGGTGTCGCATACAAGGCACGGCTTGTAGTCTTGCCAATGGATGGATCAGTGGGCATGGCCAAGCTCCCATCTGTCCAAATCTTGGCATCACCTTGGAGGATTAGATTTCCATCATCTATGAACTCGGTGTAGTTGAAGGAAACTGTTTGGGCTGAGTTCACGTTTATGGCTAGCATGAGAAACAAAGCTGCTAAAAGAAGTCTCTTAGTTGAAGGGTTTGAGTAGGGGGTGGCCATGGTTATGTGTTTTGTTAATGATAATGTGTGGTTGATGGATGATATTGGTATTCATGAGTACTCTTATTTATAGCCTGTAGTTGTTACAAAAGCACGTTGGCGAATTGCAATTTTTTTTTTAAAAAAGGTTACTTAATTTCTATCCAGCACACCAAGTTGCTAATCACCAAAAGAGCACGGCATGCATGGCTATATATTTAGATCAAATAATTTAAAATCAGTGTATTTGTTTATCGATATGACATGTATTGAATTTTTTTTTTTGGTCAAGACATGTATTGAATTTAACAAGATAAAATTCCACTTCATTGTTTATGCTTTTTTATCTATTTTTTTATAGAATTTTTTTTTTCAAAAGTACAAATTGTATTGATATAAACGTGAGGAGATAAGCACGATATACACCATCCTCAAATGAGATTAAAAAACATGAGGAATTTCAAGAAAAAACAACAGCCCTAAAGCCTCAAAAAACAACCCACTAAACACCGTCACACGGTCAACAAAGGCTAGTAAAGTCTGAGAAAGCCCACCCAACAACAACAAAGCCAACAAGAAAAGAACCATAAAAAAACAAACTCGACCCTCCCTATGCAAGAGCTACAGAAGCCTTCTCACCAAAATTTGAGCCGCAATCTCACCTTAATTTAACAATGTCATCTAAACAATCGTACGTCAAGCCAAGTCGCTTCCCTAACAGAATGACACTTCTCGCGCGAGTAATATTGTCGTATGGTTTTGACTTTTGACAACTCCTCCGATAGGACCATCACCTCCTTGCTTGTTGCCACCACCTCGCCGCTGATAACCGGCCTGGACCGCGCGTCCAGATGATGAAGCGAAAATGTGATGAGCCATTAAAAACACATATAGCCTTCAGGTAATCAACGAACCAAATACACAATACCCACTTCAGCAAATTGTCCCTTTGATACAGAACTCACACATACCTTCAGGTCCAACAATACCAACTTAGTCACATAGTTAGTTTGCAAACCTTTAAACCTCACAAAACCCTGATTGAACACCAACATCCTTCAAATAACTAATTGGCTGCACCTCTGTGCACGCCACATCTACAATACGATCGATAAAATTTATTTAATAAGCAGTTACTTCCTCCATTTCTATATATGTCACTATTTTAATTTTTTTCTAATTATTTATCATTTTTATAATTTAAAGAGAGTATTAATCATGTTTTACCAATTTTACCATTAATTTAATGGTGGTATGAACATTGAAATATTATAATTAATAAATGATATTCCTTAATACATATGTGTCACAATCTTAAAGTAACAACTATTAAATTAAAGAACGAAGAGTATTAATTAACAACATTTCTCTCAGCTGACATAAGAATAAATTGCTACACCAAAACTATATAGCACGCCTACATAACTTAATTTCCCTTTCTGGTGTAGTGCATGAAACCATAATTTCATAAATTATCGATGTCCTAATTATAAAATCATACAAATTCATTATATGCTTGAATTCCTCTAAAACTATGAGATCTATAAACTGTAATATGGATAAATCTTAACTATGACATCTAACCGTAAATAATTGGAATTAAAATCTAAGGTCGTATGGCTATTTTAAAAATAAATTTAAGTGTTGAGAAAGATAATAAAAATACATATTAAAAAATGTAATTAATATTATTAATTTTTATAAAATATTTCTTCTTTAATTTTTATTTTAGTTTAATGAATATGTATTGTTAGTGTAAATTCTTTTTACACTGACATCCAATCACTTTGTGCCACTTAAGACTAACGATTACATTTCATTTTTATTTAAACTAAATTACAGTTTTAATTTCAGATATGGCGAAAAATAATTTGGTGTCTATATTTACAACCACAGTATTTTCAAATCTTTTTTTTCTGCGTACTTTACCATTTAAAGTGTATTTATTATTGGAATTATTTATTTTTATTCATAAGTGCATTATTGGAAAAATATTAATTAATAAACTGAGAAAAATGATGATGCACTGATAGAACTCATAGAAGTACAATCAATCATATTATAAAGATGTGTTACATCAACTAATTAAATTAAATAGAACTCTCACATTCTTAAAATTTTATTGGTTCACTGTATAAAAAAAAAATTACATGTATACAAATTATTCTCATCTAAGATACTATTATCCTATATACATACTACATGTGTGTGACTTATATAAATCCTCTTGCAATGCACAAAGTTTCTTAATACATCCACATCTACTATATGTAAATGTTATTTGATACTTGAAATATGTACAATCAATCTATTTTACTCCTTTAAATATCTATTTTTATCAAAAGCGAGGTCAGTTTGAAACAAAAGACTTGAAATATGTACAATCAATCTACTTTACTCCTTTAAATATCTATTTTTATAAAAAACGAGGTCAGTTTGAAACAAAAGATTTACCTTGATCTTCCCAGCGCACATGGGGTAGTAAGATTCTGATTTGATATCGAGAGAAGGAAACATGCAAATCTTAAATAATAGAAGAAAACAAATCTCAATGCGGCAATAATTTCAATTTTGTGTTTATATATAAGACCATAAACATGACTGCAATTCCATATGCCTTTTATTTAAAGTTAAATGACATTTTATAAATATACATAAAGTTGAGAAATAACTTCTCTCAACAATGGTACAATAATTAAGCCAATAAAAATCGGCAAAACCCCCTAAAAACCCAGCAATTACAAAAAATACTGTCTATCAACCTCTAAAAACACCCACAAGCTTAGGATTGATCCCTATTGAAGTAAAAAACAACCTATCAGTCTCACACTCGCACGACACATGCAATAGAGAGTCAGCTACATCAATTGCAACAAAAGAACCACCGCAAAGATCAATAACGCCATAGTTTATCTATCAGTAATTTCATCTTTATTATTATCCATCAGCTAGAGATTATATTTCACTTATTTTATCTTTATTATTTGAGACGAAAAATATCTCTCTATAAAATTTGTCACTAATTTCATCTTTATTATCCACCGGCTAGAGATTTTTTGACGGATTCTGATATTCTGTCGCAAAAGTTAATTGGGGTAACTAAGGGTAGTGTATCTTTTTTAGAAGAATGGATTTTAGTGCCATGAGAAAAATTGAAGGTAATAGATGTAATTTACTCTTTTTTAAGGTACTAGTGTTTTTTTACCTGTGCGTTGTACGAGAAGTATGTCTATTGTATTTGATACATCAATCAATCCTTTGATTATAAAAAATTATTAAACAACCGATGAAATAGAAGAGTCTGAAATGTAAAGCAAAGTGGACAAAAAGACTTCTCTTCTAAGCATGGTCGAGATCATCAGGAACTCGTTTGACATTCTTCATGAACATGAAGACAATAGCACAAATCATATATATAAGGAATCAGCAATAAAGCAGACGATAAACACATATTAATCATGGTAAAAAGAATGTGATAGTAGCACAAATCAGATTGTGAAAGATAAATAATAAAGTATGACATCATTGTGTTTATATCAAGTCATACAAATCAAGATTTTGCATGGGAGGTTGTTCTGAAATCTCCTCCGCTTTCCCCCACTCCAAAGAAGGAAATGTGATAAACGCGTCCCTCGTTAAGTAAAGATTGGAACTTGTAAATTAGAGACTGCCTTACAGAAGCGTGGATCTTCCATCCCTGATATTAATTTAAGAAAATATTAGGATTTGAATGGACAGTGAAGATTCAATAAAATAAACAGAAATCAAGAACTTATTGATACATTTGCATCCATCAGCACTAATTTCATGGAGTCGGGCAATTTCTTCCCGGAGAAGCTTGGGACTACCCACAACCGGATGGGCGTAGCAACAATTGCCCATGTATCTTTGGAAACATTGATTTCTTAGATATCATCATTTTTGAAACTTAGTGCAAGGGAATTGGCCATCGCAAGATGGGTTATAAGACCCAATTGCTTATCCACATTTCTTTTTCTCCTAATTTCTGCTATTTTATTTTTTAAAAAGTTGTTCCCAATATGTGTTCTCCTCTTTCCCCATTAATTCTCTTTTAATTGTCTCATTTTGTCCCCCAATTTTGTTCCTCTCTCTTTTCTCATTTGACATTTTAAATTTTCAGTTTCCCTGTATCTTTTTCCTTTTTGCCCATTAATTGCCTTTCTCTCTCCCCCCCTCCCCCCCAATTCGTTGTTCTCTCTCTCCCCTCATGAGCTCAACCTCATGTGAAAATCAATATTTTCTCTAATTGTAGGGACGCAAATACAACTAATTTACGATGAGCGATTAAAATTAAAACTAAAAAAATCAAAACAACTAAATGATGTTTTCAGTTTCTGCGTTTAGTTTTCAAATATCTGTTTTCTAAATGTTGGAAAACATGTCATTCAAACTGTTTTCTTCTTCTGAAAAATTGTTTTAAAATTTGTTTCTGGAAATTGTTTTAAAAACTGCAAAACTAAAACTGCAATTAAACAAACCCTTTTAATCTTGCTCTTTTTCTGGTTATTGCAGGGTTGGGACTAAATACCATCTAAGGGTTGGGTTAGGGGTATCAATGTTAAGAATACTGATATCTTTTTCCGATATCTTTACTATGTATTTTTATTTTCTTTGTAATGGGTTAGGGCACCCCTTAGGCTCTCCATCGATTCCATTTGGCTTATAAAATAAACAAGCGGACTCCAACCCACATACAATCTAATTAAAAAATAAATAATGCAATCTAAGCTAGCTATCAGCCCAGGGTATACCCACTCCAAAGTACAAACCCACATATATACAATTTAATTAAGCATCTAATTAACGCATAAGAGTATACTCTGTTTTTTTTTTAAATGTTCATTTAAGAGAAAAGATAGAAATGAGAAGAAAAGATAGAAAATGTAGAATATGTGAAGATTGAATGAGACATCGAAAAGAGTGATAAATAAAAAATGAAAGTTGAAGAGTGAAAAATAAAATGTGTATGAATAAATCATAGCTCTTTTTTAATCTGCTTTTGAAAGTAAAATAAAATATCATTACATAAGTACAATTATTGAGAAGACACCCCTCAATTAGGGCCAAAACAAGATTATATACAAAATAACAGAGCTCTTAGCAGTAAAAAAATTGTTTCTAGTGGCACTTAATTAGTGGCATTTGAGAAGGTTAAGTGCTTAAAAAACCATTAACTTATTGGCATTTTCTCTCAAATGTCACTAATCAAGTGTCATTAGAAACAACATTTATTTATAGCCAAATGTTAGTTTCTACTATAAAAAATCTAAATGCCACAAGTGGCTCTACTTAATTTTAACATTTCTTAAAAATTCCACTCACTTATCTCACTCCCACTCACAGAACACACATGATACAACACACCCATCTCACACGCATCAAATTTCACTCATCTCGCACAAAAAACTCTAGAAGTTTGTTTGGTTGCAATTTTAAAAACTGTTTTAAAAAAAAATTGAAGTAGATGTTTTTAGAGGTACGGACTCCTAATAACTACGAGTTACCACGTACCTCTTGCATGCATATATATACAAAGATTATTTTCTGATGTTGACAAAGAAAAAAAAAAGCAAATGTATTTTATAAGTATTATATGTGGCAAGAAAACGAAATATCATTAGATAAGCAATTACTGAGAACACCAAGGGAGAAAAATCAAACACACGTGCCAAAAGAGGATTATAAAACAAAAGGCCAACCCATCAATTAAGTTGCTAAAGATAAAAATTGGACGACAAGGGGTAGTGGGTTAGATTCTCATCGAAGGACACCAAAGTTGTTCAATCTTAAATATTTCATGTATTTGTTTATCGGACTCGTGTCGACATAAGAGTTCTATTTTTTCCTCCGTGCTAAAAAATTGTTGTTTAATTAATCTTCCTCCATTTTTTCTAAAATATTTGTTGTTTTAAAAAATTAGTGCAATTTTTCCCAAATTTTTATCATCTATATCCTCCATTAAATGATTTTTATCTCACCTTATTACCTTTCATAATTCATATTGACAATTTCAAAAAAAAAAATCATATTGATCAATCATTATTCTTCTTTATCTATTATATTCTTCTCTATCCACGATATTATTTATTATTTATTGTTACTAGAAAATACTTTCTCTTCCTTTTTTATAAGAACTAAACCACCATTTCACACACACTTTAAGAAATATAGTTGAAGTAGTTGGTAGTATTAAATTTGTTCCAAATTTATATCAACATTCTAAAATTAACCCAACTCAGTTTTCTTAATTTATATTCCTCATAGTGAGTTGCATAAAGAGAGTGAAAGTTCAATTAAATGAGGGCAATTTCCAAAAATGATTAATGCATTACAAACTCCAAGTTGGTTCAATTCTTATTAAAATGACCAAGGTGCACCCCTCATTTGGTTCTTATGAAAAAGAATGAAGGGAGTATTAAATGAGGGTATTTTAGACAAATAATAATATTAGTAATTGTCACCTTACTTTTTATGTTATAATCTTAAACAACAATTTTTGTGAAATTGAAAGAGTAATTAACAAGGGACTTACAAGAAGGGGCAAATACAAATCTTAAATGTTGTCTAGTGGTAAGCATGATACCCTGTAATTAAAAATAAGAGCACAACACAAGTTTGAATTTTAGGAAAAATATTTATAGGGAGGGATCTGTAATCATTTATTGAGCGGGTGGTGACATTTGTTAAAAAAAAAATATAAATTTTACATCATAGCCTAAAGAGACGCCACTCTATTGCACCCTATCTTTGTCAAAGCATCCACAATGATACTGATACCGACTTCTTTAAAAATATGACAAACTTTCCAACAAGGATGGACACACGTCTAACAGTAGGGGGCAATTTCTCCACTAAGATTTTTTTTTTTACATCGAAAAGATAAATTACACCAATCAGAAATCGATCTCTGGATCTCCCTCTACCCAACCCATATGTCCCCACTAAGATTTCTAATACAATTTTGACATAATGATTCATAAACATATGAATACTACAAACATAAAAAGCACTCATTTTCCTGCGGATTTTACTTCACAATTTCCTAAGGATTTTGCTTCAGATTTAGCACCGGTTAGTAAGCGGTGGTTTAAAACCGCTAAAACGTTATTTCCTGTGAAAATATCTTCAAAAATAGTACTTTTATCTTCGAAGGCACTAAAGAAATGTGAAGTATGACCAAAATATCATGGATCCCACCCTTCCAATAATTTCCAAGCATTAATTCTCTCATGGATGGACCCAATACGTCATGTTTCATGTTTCATCTCCCTCTAATTTGTTGTTGCTGTGATTCTGTCATGTAAGGTTCCAAGATCCAACACAAAACAAATATACAACCCTCCACCCGTGACCCGTGTGTCCTCTGCCAACACATGATTTTCTTCTCTCTATTTAGTTTTGTTTCTCCAGCTCTTATACAACATCCGATCACTTTTACACTTCCAACGGTTTGATATATGAACATAGAGTGATAAAAGGCCATTAAAACCAATCTTTAATGTCATATGCACGTTGATAAGATAGAGTGTAACTGATATGTTATATTCTAACATATTGAGAGTAACAGGGGTAGCAACAGTAATGAGGATTCAAAGTTAATTAAGGAAATAGAAACGACGCTGACGACGCTGTTCCTGGATGGCCTACCCGATCACACTTCCTATTCCGCCATCAAAGAGTGCTTCTCCAGATTTGGGAACGTTAGAGGTGTCTTCGTTCAGAGGGAGCGCAAACTGAACAGAAGAACTAAATTTGGATTTGTGAGGTTTGTCCAAAAGAGGGACGCGCTCAAGGCGATTTCTCGCATGAACAACAATTGGTTCCTGGGGTCTCGCATCAAGGTTGCCTTGGCAAGGGCACCCCCTAAGAACGTGCACTCTTCTTATCAAAACAAGGGCAGATCTCAGGGGAAGAACACTGATCGGGTGCGTAAGGTCCCAGGGCACAGAACCAGAAACGCCAGTTATGAATTTCAGTTTTGCTCTAACGAGGAAGACATGAGGTGGGTAGAGAAGCAGGTGATTTCTTCTCTAAGAGGACTCAGCAGCGTAGAAGATGTCCAACGGCGCCTGATAGAGAACGGCTGGAGAACAAAGGTTCGTTCCATGGGACCAAAGGAGGTTGCCATAGAGTTTGAGGATGCCGAGAAAATGGCCGTCTTTATGGAAAGAGATACTGCTATTCTGCGAGAAGTATGTAAAGTAGTTTTTCCGGCGAGGAAGCTCTCGGTGGGCACTAGACATCTCCATTGGATTAAGCTATTGTAGGTCCCTCTTATGGCATGGAATTTGACCTTTTTCACTAAGGTGGCCGGAGTGTTTGGTAGCTTAGTGGGCCTTGACTCTGCTATAGAAGCTCTCAACCACCTAGACTTTGCCCGCTTGTTGATTTCGTCCTCCTCCCCGACGTTACAGAGCAGTACCATCGATATCAACATTGATGGTGTAAAATCGAGGATCTGGGTGGAGGTGGAGCCAGTCGGCGACGCTGTTCTCCCTCTGCTAAATCCGACGGTAACTTCTGACTCCAGCTTCGCCGTCGGCGTTTCGTCACGCTCATCCGGGACGGTGGTTCAAGAATCGCTGTTGTTGGAAAGGAATACCTCTACCGGGGATTCCGGGCCGGCGTTTTTGAACTCCGGCGTGGGGGTGCCTGGGGCCATGTGCGTTGACACTGCAGACGATGCTCTGAGTGTGCAGAGTAAGACGTTGACTCTTAGCAGTGGGCATCCTCCAGTAGTTCCTTACCTAGGAAACATTTTGAATCTTCCTCTGATCTTGAGAGAAAGAGAGTCCTCCTCTGCCTATAATCAGGGTGTAATTTTGTGCGTCGGGGAAAGCATCCTGGCTAGTTTCCCTAATTTTGTACTATCTCCTACTTTGTGCAGAGGGATTGAGGGAGTCAACCTTGCATATCTATTCAGAAATTTGATTTCTGCACAAGATCAACGACTACCAATATTAACCCTACATTCTACCTTGGGTGGGTCACCCTCATCCAGTTGTAATCCTATTGGGCTTCTTGGGAATGGGCTTTCGGGTGGACAACCAGAAGAGAATTTCTCTCTTTTTGTGGACTTGGGTCGGGTTCAGGTTTCTATTGGGGAACCGCTAGTGGGTGACAATTCAATGGTCCCCACTATTCCAACAACGGTGTTTCAAGATGTCATGCTTTCCCCACACCAGGCGACAACTTCACAACCCTTATCCTTTGACTCTATTCCTGGGAATCCTTGTGCTATTCTAAAGCGTAATCTGCGTAGTGTTGTGCGCTCTAACCGTCGGCCAAGTGCCTCAAGGAAAAAGCCTGCTGCGGGTTGCAGTGTTGCTTCGTCGCCATCACCTTCCTCTGCATGTGCCCAGACTCCAAGTGGGGGAGATGCTACGGAGCTTGTGGGCACGGAAGTGGAGTCTCCTATAACAGTGAAAGCCCGGCGCGCTTACGAAGTTGGAACATCAGTGGGTGTGGTCTTCAGTTGCTCAGAGGCGGAAGCTATTGAGGGTTTCTCCAAACAAATTTCTAATCGCAGATCAACTTCATAGCGTGGCGCCTAGATGGGGAGAGTGTGGGCTTCCTGGAATGTGAGGGGCTTGGGAAGTTCTACTAAGCGAGAGACGACAAAGAAGGTTCTGCTGAAAATTAAACCAGAGGAAATAGGTTGCTCGGGAGTGGTTCATACTTTCCGTGAATCAAATGGTGAGGCAGATGAACTTGCAAAATCAGGTTGTGATAGAACGTGTCCTCTTTGGGAGAAGCTGTCTTGATCTTCCCTTAGTCTTCCTGCTTCTTGTTGCTGCCAGTGCCTTTCCTACTCTGGCTCTTGGTTAGCTTCTGTTTGATTGGTTTGGGTGTCTGCTGGGAACTCGAAATCTTCACCTCCACTTTGCTGGCTTGCTGATTTTGTGGATCTGTTTCATTAGGGTCAACTTCCTGTGGTGTGATGTCAACTGCGTGCTGCATTTTCTTGGCTTTCTCCCTTGTCTTTTCTTTTTAGTTCTTTCCTATTTTGTTATGAATCTTGTTGCTGTACTTTTCTTTTACTGGTTTTTTTTGCTGCTGGCCTTGTGCTTCTCTCCTTGTGTGGAGCCTTGGCCTCTTCTGTACTTGGTCCTTGAGCTTTCTTAGTGGCTCTTGGTCTCTTCCATTATCAATATATTTTTGTTTCAAAAAAAAAAAAGAATAATAGAAAAAGTTGTAACATACTTACTCCGTTAACTTATTCCAAAAATTTGCGGTTATTAAGAAAACACTCAATGTGACTGATTAGTGTATTGATTTTTTAAAAATGCATACATTCTTCCCTATTTATTGTAAGATAGGAGCCTTGGCCTCTTCTGTACTTGGTCCTTGATTACAAAACCTTTTGCTAGATTATTGTAAGAGATCTTATATTTAGGAACATGAAGTTTTGAAACTAGGTCTTATAATTAGGAACGGAGGGAGTAATTACTTAGTGTCATTTATCCTTCATAGATTACTCTAGAGAAAATCGGTTGCTACTGTGCATTGTTATTTTTATTCTATTTCTTAGTGACGAAAATTTCAGTCGCTAACATTTCGTTCGCTAAATCGGTCGCTACTTTGTATTGTTATTTTTATTCTATTTCTTAGCGACGGAAATTTCGGTCGCTAACATTTCCGTCACTACTTTGCATTGTTATTTTTATTCTATTTCTTAGCGACAGAAATTTCGATCGCTAACATTTCCGTCACTAAATCGCTACTTTGCATTGTTATTTTGATTCTACTTCTTAGCGACGGAAAATTCGGTCTCTAACACTTCCGTCGCTAAATCAGTCACTAATAGCGACAGATATATCAGTCACTAAATAATTCATTGCTAAAACGGTAGCTACTTTGTTTTGTTATTTTTATTCTACTTTTTAGCGACAGAAATTTCGGTCGCTAATAATTTTCTCGCTAGCTCGGTCGCTAATAAGTCTAATGTGGAGTATGACCAAAATAACATGGATTCCATTGCAAAATCTGTCGCTATTTGAGTATCCGATAGTATAAGCGCTTGTGCAAGTGTTTGAGAGATAGCAAGACTTCATTTACTATCTGTTCAATAGCGCTAGTATGCTCCTTTAATTGAGATCATGCCAACATGAAAAGTTGAGGATAAGAACATGGCTGATAGAAGGTCTGAAAACTGGAACAAGTCTTTTCTCTTCAAGTTTCATAGCACCACCACAACATTTTAGCCCTACGGCAACGCCTGTCATTGCTACGGATGGAAAAGCGTTGCCTTAGAGCAGATTAGAAAACGTTTTCTCATACTGTTGTTTAGTCATGTAAAGATTACACCATCCATCTGCAACATGTGAATAAACGTTCTCAAAAGTCAAGGAGAACGTTTTTGTTACGCTATTTTTATGCTATACAAAGAAAACCGTTTTCTAATATCAAAAGATTAAAAAACTGTATTCATAATTCTAATTAAGTGTTATATAATAAAAAAAAGGCAGAGACTATTTGCGCCTCCCTGTTTTGCTAAGTCCGCCATCTCCTTTTTTAAAAATTCCAACAATGCCCTTAGTAAAAAAACATAAAAAGGTAATATTTAATTTTTACTTCCCACACACCATCTCCTTCTTCCTCCTCACCCTCCTCTTAATCCTCCACTCCTCCACTCCTCCACTCCCAAGCTCTTTTGGGTGATCTCAAGTCAAGAATAGAAGCTTACCCATGTAAGTTTTTACCTTTTTCCGAGCTTTTTTTCAGCTTTTTTTAGCTTCCATCGCGATTTCGCGACTTTCTAACGTAACTGGTTAGTCCCGCCCTTAAAACTGCGGTAATGAAACAAATTACACGCTCCCGTTAACATACGTGCGGACGTGTTAAATTTATACCTTCCGCTAACTTGTTAGCGGAAGTGAAAAAAACTTAGTCATTTCAATCGTCTTAAGGTCTGGTACTGCTACTACCTAAATAAAATTGATTTTCCCGTTAACATACGTGCGGAAAGTGATATGTTGGAATAATAGGTTCGCCAGTTAAACTGCGGAAGGCAAATATGTGCTGCCGCATATTAAAGTGCGGACAGAGCAAAGATTTTTAGATTGATTGAGCTTATTTTGTTGATTGCAGCATAATGATACCTGAGGAAGTAAATAGGCCCAATATGGAGATTGTGCCTTCTGTGGATCTTACAAAAGCTTTCACCACTAGCCAAGTAAGTTTTGTTCAATTTAACAAGTTATACACTATGTGTAGGTCATGCGATGTATACTTAATTGAGTTTTTAAATGTTGTAGGCTTTTGAATCCTCCAAAGCTCTTGTTAATTGGGCCAAAGCTGTAGGTAAAGAGCATGGCTATGTTATTATTATTCAGAAGTCGGACTATGGATCTGACAAAAGGAGGGTCGTGATGACACTAGGATGTGAGCGTGGCGGCAAATATAAACCATCCACATCGGTGTTAAAGCGAAAGCGGACTGGAACTAAGAAGTGTAATTGTCCATTCAGGCTAAGGGCAAGGCGTAGTAATAAAGATAAAATGTGGACGGTGCTTGTGCATAGTGGGATCCATAATCATGACACTGCTGAGGTTTTGCAGGGTCACTCATATGTTGGCTTTCTAAATCCAGAGGAAAAGGCGATGGTGGGAGAAATGATTGAAGAAAGGGTCAAGGCCAGTGATATTTTGATTGCTATAAGGAAACACAACCCAACCAACTTGACTAGAATTAAACAGATTTACAATGAGAAGCAAGCATACAACAGGTTGAAGAGGGGATCGTTGACCGAGATGCAACACTTGATGAAGTTGTTGGAAGAACACAAATACGCACATTGGTCTAGGGTGCAGGATGGTACTGATGTGGTCAGATCTTTGTTTTGGGCACACCTTGATTCCATTCACTTGTTCAATGAGTTTCCTCATGTTGTGATTCTGGATAGTACATACAAGACCAATAGGTACAGGATCCCTTTACTTGAGATGGTGGGGGTTACGTCGACAAATTTGACATACTCAATTGCTTTTGCGTACATGGAGAATGAGAAAAAGGATGAGGTTGTTTGGGCTGTGAATAGATTAAAAGACTTGATCATTAATGAGGACAATCTGCCGAAGGTCTTTGTTACAGACAAAGACCAAGTTTTGATGGAAGCATTGGAAACTGTTTTTCCCGCAGCTCGCTGTCTTCTATGTCAGTTTCATGTACTTAAGAGTGTAACTGGCGAGATGAAGAAACTTGTGAAAGACATTGAGACGCGTGAAGACATTACTGATAGATGGAATCGGTTGATGTATGCTGCCAACGAGGTTGAGTATGATAAAGCTGTGGGTGCTATGTCGAATACCGGTGAGCTCTGGACTTACATTGAGACTAACTGGTTGCCTTTGAGAAGCAAGTTTGTGAAGTTTGAGATTGATACTTGTATGCACATGGGGTGCACGACAACAAACAGGTAATTTGTTGCTATCCTTCACTTTTTTTACTTCAACTGTAAAATTTTTGGCAAAATGTTTTCTGTTTTTTTGATTTCATGTTTATACCATGCGCAGAGTTGAGGGGGCACACTCAAAGCTGAAGAAACTATTGTCCGACAGTAAGGGTGACTTGGTCATTGCGTGGACTGCGATGAACAAGCTTATTATCATGCAGCATGACAAGATAAAGGAGTCCTTCCAGCTCAGCATATTTGTCACAGAGCATTCTGTGAATGACCCGTTCTATAAGCATTTGCGCGGGTTTGTATCTAGAGCCGCATTGCACATTATTGTTAAAGAGAAGACCTCAAATTGGCATGATTGGGGTTGGTGGTATATACTGTGAGTGTGTACTTAGGAGAACCCATGGACTACCATGTGCTTGTGAGCTCATGAAGTTTGAATCTGTCCCATTACTTGCAATTCATCCACATTGGAGGAAATTGACTTGGGATTCTTCGGACCGTGACATGGATCCAACATTGGGTTTGAGTTTTGAGTCTGAATTTGACAAATTACGAACCAAGTTCGAGGAGTCTTCACACGGAGTTAGAATGTCGATCATTGAGAGCCTTAGAATGATTACTTATCCAGAAACGACTTCTATGTGCGCTCCAACAAAGAAGAAAACAAGGGGTAGGCCATCCAATGCCGACCACAGCTCACTTGTGGGCATACAACTGTCACCCGGAAGCAAAAAAATGGGAAGAGCCTTACAAAGAGCGCATTGAAGAATACGCGGCTTATCTGAAACAAAAAAATGGAGGATGTAGTGATATTATTGACCTTAGTGATGATTAATTATGTTGGATCATTAAGTTGTTTTGTAATGAATTGCTTGTAATTTATATGCGTGTAATGGATGATTACTTTGAACTTTATAACTGTCTCATTAAATAGCTTGTGATGCCTCTGGATTGTTATAACTGACAGGAAATCAGTTTGTGCATGCCTCTGAAATAACTGCCATTAATTTTCACCCTGTCCGCACTTATAACTGCGGTAGGTCATGAGGCATCTGTAAGAGGTTACTGTAAGCCTCATTAATAGCACCAATTTCCCGTGGTTATAACTGCGGATGTGTTATAATTTTGAACCTATCCGCACTTATAACTGCGGTAGGTTATGAGCCCTGTGTAAGAACCTGTAAGCCTCTTTAATAGCACCAATTTCCCGTGGTTATAACTGCGGATGTGTATAATTTTGAACCTGTCCGCACTTATAACTGCGGTAGGTCATGAGCCCTGTGTAAGGTTACTGTAAGCCTCTTTGATAACACCAATTTCCCGTGGTTATAACTGCGGATGTGTATAATTTTGAACCTGTCCGCACTTATAACTGCGGTAGGTCATGAGCCCTGTGTAAGAGGTTACTGTAAGCCTCTTTGATAGCACCAATTTCTCGTGGTTATAACTGCGGATGTGTATAATTTTGAACCTGTCCGCACTTATAACTGCGGTAGGTCATGAGCCCTGTGTAAGAGGTTACTGTAAGCCTCTTTAATAGCACCAATTTCCCGTGGTTATAACTGCGGATGTGTTTATATTTTCAACCTGTCCGCAGTTATAAGTGAGGAAGGTGATTTCTTGGCAGAAAACTTTTGGCCACTTATAACATGAATGTATCTCGCTATATTTCTAACCATAACATTTGGTTCATATAACATGAATGTATGATGCTAAACAAATTATCCAACAAAACATAACAAAAGATCTGAAATTATCCAACAAACACATAGTTGCATTATCCAACTAAACATAACAAAAGATCCGAAATTATCCAACAAAACACATAACAAAAGATCTGAAATTAAACAACATTAAACAACATTATCCAACAAAATAAATATAAAAGTACAAAGGTCCCTAAATCTAACGCCCAAAATTTGAAGGCCCAGCTCCCGAGTCCCGTCCCCTAATCTTTCTTCCCCTCCCGTGCACTGCTCCCTCGATGATGGTATGCATATTGTGCATCGCATCCCACATCAGTGAACCCGGCGGGGGCGATCCATCTGTCGTCGGATCAACCGCAATGCCAGAGTACAACGCAAGCTCCGCAAACTGGCTCTGAAATGACAATATATAAGGTCAATAGACACATAGGCATACACATAATCGTAATGTAAGCCACATAGCGAAAACAAGTGTCAGTACCTCTAGAAATGCGAAGCGGTCGCCTTTGTACTCATCTGGGACCATGTAAGGGTGTGAGACCTTGATATACCAAGGAGTGTATTCGCCAGTGGTCTGAAAAGGGAAAGCAGCTTCTTCTGACAGATGGCAAATGTGATCATTCCAGTGCGCAAATCGACGATCACACTCCCGGCACGTAACTGACGATGGTGGGGGATCTGGCACATACTGGATCCGGCCAAACTGCCTGATGACTCGATCTGGGAGGTATGGGAATATCATCCCGGCATGCCTGATAAATCCCCTATACAAGGCAACCTGAGGGAAGGGCCAGTGAGCATAGTGCTCTACATAAGGTCTCCAAATCACAGAACTGGCCGGAAACGTATCCAGGTTCATCCTCTTCTACGCAACCTCAGTAGTCCCTCGAAGCGCCTCCCAAGTTAGTGCAACGGGCCTGTCTGGCGTGTAGGCAGGGTTGTCCCTGCGCTTAAACAAGGATCCGGGGAAGTGGGCAAACACCCATGACTGCAAAAGAGAAAATGCCAAAGTATGATGCTAATTATTTAAAAACAATGACAACAAACGTTTTAACAATAATTACAAAGAAATAACAATACCTGCAGAAGAGATAAATAACCAGCAACAGACTTAGTACCGTTCCTGCTGGCCTCCCCGAGCTGACCATAAAAGTAAGCCAAAGTGGTAGCTCCCCAGTTCCACCTTGATGCATTCTCAACATCTTCAAACAGAGACAAATACACAGCACCAATATATGTGTTGCTCTTGTCACAGAAAAGGGTCATGCCAATCAACCGCAACATGTAAGCTCGGCATGCAGGAACTTCATTGTTGGCCGCTACGTGTTTCTCCACAATAGCTTGGAGA
Organism: Lotus japonicus; assembly: GCF_012489685.1. NCBI lineage: Eukaryota > Viridiplantae > Streptophyta > Magnoliopsida > Fabales > Fabaceae > Lotus > Lotus japonicus. Next base: position 55,751,928 of record NC_080042.1, read on the forward strand.
AAGCTAAAGCGAAGAGATGGACCCCTACAAGCATCAAACTCCTCCATCACAAGCTCAATGTCCACATCAAGTAACTGAGCAACCGCAGGAGCCGCCTCTTCCCTAGTCGGGTTACCAAAGGAGAAGAACTCACCCTCTACAGGCAAGTGGAGTAATGCTGAGACATCTTCAAGTGTGATCGTCATTTCCCCCTAGGATAAGTGGAAAGATGACGTCTCAGGATGCCATCGCTCAACAAAAGCAGAAATAATGCTCTGGTCAACACTCGGGCTTGTGCATTTCATCACCCACCGCAAACCTGCATCATGCACCGCACCCCTTATGTACCGAGCATGATGGACTACAGGATGACACATCCTCCCATGATTATAGGTCTTGAGCACACCTCTAGTCTCATAATTTGGCCGCTTGTATGACCTCCATATGTCACGAGCTATATGTTCGCCATACTTAGTCAACAAGCAAAGGTCAAACAGACCTCCCTCATACCACAACCTGTTCTCATCGTCCTCATCACCAGACTCCTCCTCATACTCCGCCTCAAGGTCAGCACCGACATCCTCCTCAGCCTCCTCTTCACCACTAGTCTCCTCCTCACCACTAGTCTCCTCCGCCTCAGTGTCACCATCCTGCTGATCAGCCATAATCTCATCATTCTGCTGATCCTGTACAGCAGGCTCTTGTTCAGCATTCCTACCCCTTCCTCTACCCCTTCCTCTATTAGCCTCTTCTGACCGTTTGCGGTTAGAAGCATAAGTGGAGCTACGATCCCGTGGAGCAGTAGGTTCAGTAGAAGGACCAACAACACGGGCAGTTTTCCTAGGAGGCCTGAAAATTAAAAATACAAAAATTTATACTCATACACAACAATTTATTAACATAAACAACCGTTTATTAACATAAACAACAGTTTGCTAACATAAAAAATAATTTATAAACATTCAGAGAAAATTCAGAGAGAATTAAAAAAAAATTGACAGGCTAACCGCACTTAAACATGCGGTAGGCATAAAAAATTTGACAGGCGAACCGCACTTAAACATGCGGTAGGCATAAAACCTGTCCGCGGTTTAGAGTGCGGGAAAGTCACGACACATCCTCCCATGGCAGAATCAAATCGAGGGACTGAATTTTGACACAAAATACAACCTAAGCCTCGAAAATTTGTAAGAAATAACTTACATTGTTGTTCTTCTTGTGGGTTATGGGTTGTTGTTGTATTTTGTGGGTTTCTCCTTCTTGACTTGGTCTCCTTCTTCCTCTTCTACTTCAACTTCTTCTTCTTACTGGTTGTCCTCCTTTCTCTTCCTCTTCTTGACTTGGTTGTGGGTTAATGTGGGTTTGTGAGGATTGAAACTTTTGAAATTGGGTGGGAGAGGAAGATGGTTGTTGGTAAATCCGCAAGTGTACGAATCCACCCGGTTTTAAATATCGAACCACAGAGATTGTGAGTGAATAAATTCAGTTTAAGCTTTGAGTTCGAAGGTTGGTTTTATTGAATAAGAGATATGTTGAAGTAGTAATAAGGAAAAAGGAAAATAAAAAGACAATTCAGAAAATAACATGCTTTGGGTTCTTGTTCAACTAGTCAATTTAAGCACATCATTCTATGCACATGTTCTCATGGATCTCTCCTTGATGATATAGCCTAGGCCTGTCCACCGGTCGGGTTCGGTCGGATTCGGGCCCAAAAAGCTCCACCGACCGAACCCGCATGAGACAAAACTGGGCCCATAACCGACCTTGGGTTGTGTCGGTTTGTGTCGGTTTCGGGTTGGTCAGGTAACGGGCGGGTCGGGCGGGTTCCACCGGGTTTGCAGAGAACATCAGAACAGAAAGATGAAGAGCATGGAACCCTAATTTGAGTAATTTCATTCAATTTCATCAAACAAATTAACCAAGAACAACATACTATGTCAGATCAGATCTGGAGATACCATTACCAACTTACCATGAAGTCAAGAACAAGTTTTTTCCATTGCTTTTCTCATGCGAAAGAGAATGTTCACTTCATCCTTGCGATTTCACATCAGAATCGATGGCAATGAAGATGAGCAAACTCTTTCGAATCAGAGAAGCATGGAGGTTTGAGATGTGTGAAGGAAAAAGCCATGCACTGTGGTGGTGGAGTGGAGTGGCTAGGGTTTGACTTTTGAGATGTGTGAGGACTGAGGAGATTCTGAGATGGGTGATGGAGATGTCGAAGTGGCGACGAAAAGGAGGAGGAGAAGGGTGGTGGCGGCGCAGTGGATGGCGACGTAGAGGATGAGGAGAAGGAAAAAGGGTGGTGGCGGTGCAGACTGCAGAGGATGAGGTCATGAGGATTGAGGAGAAGTTTGAGAGCGGAGCAAAGGATGAGGGGAACTGGACTACTGGAGAAGGGTGGTGGCAGCGAGAAGCTAGGGTTTGGAGAGAAGAAGAAGATGAGAAGGGTGGTGGCGGCGGCGAGAACTAGGGATTAGGGAAGAAGAAGAAGAAGAAGTGAGGAGTGAAAGAGAGAGGAGCCGAGCCAGGTTAATAGGGTTTGGGTTTGGGGCTTTGAGGTTTGGGCATGGGCCGGCTGAATTTTTTTTTTTATATTGGGTTCGTCGGTTCGGTCGGACTGGGCTCCAAACCGTAATCGACCGAACCAAACCAACCGGAGCCGGTTTTTTTCCATCCTCAACCCGCCACCCGACCCGCCCGAACCGAGGAGGCCTTTTTTTGTAGCGGGCCGGTCGGGTTCGGTCGGTTCAAAAACTTCTGGACAGGCCTAATATAGCCTAGTTACTCACTTATTGATTCCTCACATAAGCAATTCTCTCATACTAAAAGCTAAGCCCAATTCCTTGTGTACTTAGTCATTTATATGAGGTTTTAGATCATGCAATTTCAGGCCATCAAACCCCAACCCTTCCTCTATTCCTAGTAGCAAGTATAGAAGGGGTAATCCCAAATCGGTTCCCTAATCTATAACAAACTTCCGTTCTGATTATAGAATAGCAAAAAGCAAGCATGCATACAAGCTTAGATTGAAATTCAGAAAATGGGATTCAAGGGAAGAAGAAGAACATGTGGGAAAGAACTTAAGATTATAACTCAAATATAAAAAGTCTTACAAAGAAATCCAAAGCAAAAGAAGAGAGATTAGCCAAGCATGGCAAGAGCCATGCTTGGCTAAAAACCTGAATTACAAGCTTAGAAGCCCTCTCACACTCTCCTAGATGCTCCTCTACCTCTGAGTTTATGTAAAAATGAAAGTAGTATCAAAGATTACAAAAGAAAATGACTAAAATCCTATTTATAGGCAAAATAAACGAGGCTGGGCTGTTCTGGGTGCTCAGGCGCCAATTCAGAGCGCCTGAGCGCCAATTGCATGTTGAAAAACATGCCTCTGGACCTAATTGGCGCCTAGGCGCCCATTCACAGCGCCTAGGCGCTTAAGCTCGCCTGAAAAGGACTTTTTGGCTTCTGAAACTCCTCTTTTCAATCCTCTTTAAGTTCTTCATCAATTCCATGCTTCTTGGCCTTCTTTCTCCTTCAGTTTCTGCTCTCCAAACCTAACCAACAAGTCAAGGAAGATTCTAGAAGCTCCAAGAGCTCATTAGCACAAGAGGTCCTTCATAAAACACACAAAACCATGCAAGTCCTAAACTTTACTTAAAATGCAAGAAAACTACCTATAAAACTACTAAATTACCAAAACAAAATAAAGACTAAAGAAAAGAATAAAAATGCATGAGAATGCATGAAACACTACATGAGACACAAGAAAAAGACTCAAAACCTACAAGGAAAAACCCTAAAAACATCATATAAACTCGGGTCATCACACCACTACACTCAACGACAGCTCGCCCTCGAGCGTCACTAAGATTAGCTTGCCATCAAGCACAAAGAATTACTCCCAACACACATGCCAAAAGAGGGATACTATTTTAGAAAACCGGGGGATCAAGTGAATGTAGTTAGTTCCAAGAGAAAAATTCAAAATCAACTTCATGCTACTCTTAGATAAAGAAGAATTAGAGTCCACTATGAGAAGCATTTAGAGCTAACATCCTAGCATGAGACAATTGTTTAGTGCACTGAGCACACAAGCAAGTTCATAGGTTCTGAGAATCATTTCCTCAAGAGCAACTAAAGTTGACAATGCATTATTGAATGAGACTTCAAAAGGGTTATGATGTTGGCTAGGTAAAGCACAAAGTAGGTGGTCCCTAAGGAAGACTAAGGCTGCACAAAATTTGAGTGTGGTCCTTCATGAAAACCGGAGCTTAAAGCAAATGATACTTAGCACACAAGTCTCTCAACCCCCTTTTGTTTCAGAATTTTTTCTTTTTTTTTGGAACTCCACCCATTCCATGGAGTTCATTTTTTTTCTTTTGACCTTTTTTTTGGAACTCCATCCAGCCATGGAGTTCATCTTTTGAATTTTTTGAATTTTTTTCTTTGGGGCAAGAGACAATTGCATTTTCTATAAACTAGCTCCATTAAGAGTTAAGAACCACAACTCCCCATTTTTACAACCAAACAACCAGCCCAAATAACAAAGGTAACAAAGAAATCTCCATAAGGCTCAAAAGGGTCAACTAGGGACAAAGATATTATAAAACAATTTCTGAAGTACAAGAAAACCTACCAGTCTCAAGAATGCAAGTCTCCTAAAGCTACACTCAAGGAGGCATAAAATGAAACACAGAACCAAGAAGTGCAAGTGAGTCAGGATCCTCCAGGGAAATTATATAGTGAAGGGTCAAAGATGGACCATTGTGGACTCACATCAACTCTATCCTCAAGACAACACTTAGAAGACCGAAGTCTCGTCCTCTCTTTCCCAAACATACAATCACTCCCCAAAAGAAAGCACAAAGTATCCACTTAAAAACATTTTCAAAACCAGCATCATGTGAGTGGGCAAGACTTGGGAACATGTCATTTGAGTAAAGGGTAAAAAGACCAAGGTATGAAAGACTCTATAAAAACAAAATGCATGATAAAAAAGTTAAACAAAATCTATAAAAGAAAAATATGCTAAAAATGCATGGACTAAAATTCAGAGTAAGAAAAGAACCTCCTTCAAAGTGATTGAGTGCCTCCAAGCGTGTATCCTTTTTATTTCCTGAAAAAAAAACAGAAGAAACAAAACGTAAAACAGAAAAAAAAAAACATGGGTTGTCTCCCATTCAGCCCTAAGTTCAAGTCTTAGGTAGACTAAACTTCAAACTCGTAACTCAAACCAAAAATCACAAACAATCCCCGGCAACGGCGCCAAAAACTTGTTGGTAAATCCGCAAGTGTACGAATCCACCCGGTTCTAAATATCGAACCACAGGGATTGTGAGTGAATAAATTCAGTTTAAGCTTTGAGTTCGAAGGTTGGTTTTATTGAATAAGAGATATGTTGAAGTAGTAATAAGGAAAATGGAAAATAAAAAGACAATTCAGAAAATAACATGCTTTGAGTTCTTGTTCAACTAGTCAATTTAAGCACATCATTCTATGCACATGTTCTCATGGATCTCTCCTTGATGATATAACCTAGTTACTCACTTATTGATTCCTCACATAAGCAATTCTCTCATACTAAAAGCTAAGCCCAATTCCTTGTGTACTTAGTCATTTATATGAGGTTTTAGATCATGCAATTTCAGGCCATCAAACCCCAACCCTTCCTCTATTCCTAGTAGCAAGTATAGAAGGGGTAATCCCAAATCGGTTCCCTGATCTATAACAAACTTCCGTTCTGATTATAGAATAGCAAAAAGCAAGCATGCATACAAGCTTAGATTGAAATTCAGAAAATGGGATTCAAGGGAAGAAGAAGAACATGTGGGAAAGAACTTAAGATTATAACTCAAATATAAAAAGTCTTACAAAGAAATCCAAAGCAAAAGAAGAGAGATTAGCCAAGCATGGCAAGAGCTAAAAACCTGAATTACAAGCTTAGAAGCCCTCTCACACTCTCCTAGATGCTCCTCTACCTCTGAGTTTATGTAAAAATGAAAGTAGTATCAAAGATTACAAAAGAAAATGACTAAAATCCTATTTATAGGCAAAATAAACGAGGCTGGGCTGTTCTAGGCGCTCAGGCTCCAATTCAGAGCGCCAATTGCATGTTGAAAAACATGCCTCTGGACCTAATTGGCGCCTAGGCGCCCATTCCCAGCGCCTAGGCGCTTAAGCTCGCATGAAAAGGACTTTTTGGCTTCTAAAACTCCTCTTTTCAATCCTCTTTAAGTTCTTCATCAATTCCATGCTTCTTGGCCTTCTTTCTCCTTCAGTTTCTGCTCTCCAAACCTAACCAACAAGTCAAGGAAGATTCTAGAAGCTCCAAGAGCTCATTAGCACAAGAGGTCCTTCATAAAACACACAAAACCATGCAAGTCATAAACTTTACTTAAAATGCAAGAAAACTACCTATAAAACTACTAAATTACCAAAACAAAATAAAGACTAAAGAAAAGAATAAAAATGCATGAGAATGCATGAAACACTACATGAGACACAAGAAAAAGACTCAAAACCTACAAGGAAAAACCCTAAAAACATCATATAAACTCGGGTCATCACACCACTACACTCAACATTATTGTTTTTTGTGACGAGAGTAGATGCAAGTTTCGTGTGAGATGTTGCTGTCACTGATAATCAACTCAATTTCTATCACTTTTGTTGTCGTGAGTATATTTGGCCACAAATTTGCTTTTGATCTGAGAGTCAAATAGTGTTGGGTGCTGAATCTCACTGCTTGATTGGAAAGTTACACAGTTTACACTTTGTTAACATGATTCATGGCAACTTAATTGGATTTTGCTTCATCTTTTATAATACTCTACAATTTATATATTATATGGATTTTGCTTTGACATTTTTGCTTCCCATTGTTCCCCTCATTCTCATTTTCTGACATGATTAGCATTTAGCTTCCTTATCATGAATGGTTTGGATTATTTAGACAAAAAAATTGTACTGGAGGAAACTGATAGCCAATACATACACCATTTGACTCAGGTTCTTATTTCTTATATACTTGTTTTGTTCAATATGATTCACTGTGGTTATTCTGTTATCATTTCCAAAAATTACTTCAAATTTTAAGTTGTAAAGTACACAAAATTTGAGAACAGATGAACAGAATCTTGCATAATACTTCATGAAGAGGAAAAGTAATTTACTAGGGAACACTGCTCAGGCAAGCATTTGGTTAGATGTTCCATCGCATTCCAACCTGATCAAAAGTGAGTTCTTTCACATGGCTTTTCTTTTGCAATGCATGTTTATTTGAATTATGTAAAAATTCTATGATTCTTTGTTTAGCCTATGACGAATTCATGTGTGGTGATTAGTGAAAAGCTATATATGTTACACTTATTTCATATATTAAAATTGGGATACAATCCTTTGAAATATTCAGCTACAAACTTTACAAAGCGGTAGAAGATTTCTGGTTTCATCTGTTGGGGAGAGACACGACGAGGACCCATGGGTCAAGGCCGAGAGGAGACACCAAGGAGATCTTGGACACCACATCTTAACCCAAAACCTTAAGGCATTAGGTTTATGGGTCACATCTCTTATAAACTCTCCCTCCCACCTTGACTTCTCCGATGTGGGACTTGACTCCAACACTTGATTCCAACAATCTCCCCCTCAAGTGTGAGTCCTTCAACCACATCACCCATGGTCCTTCCGTCTGCGGAAGCTATCCACCTTGCACCTTGCACCGCCGTTCGCTGCCAACGGAACCCGCCGCCTAACCACACTGCTAGGAAGACTTTCGACACAAGGAGCCGTCATGGTCCCACGAACCATCGGCTCTGATACCACTTGTTGGGGAGAGACACGACGAGGACCCATGGGTCAAGGCCGAGAGGAGACACCAAGGAGATCTTGGACACCACATCTTAACCCAAAACCTTAAGGCATTAGGTTTATGGGTCACATCTCTTATAAACTCTCCCTCCCACCTTGACTTCTCCGATGTGGGACTTGACTCCAACACTTGATTCCAACATCATCCATTCTTCAATTCTTACAAAACGGTAGAAGGTTTTAGTCTTACCTCTGCTTTGGTCAGGATAATACTTTTTTTGCCTTTATCTAGCTGATACGCAATGTTGCGGATGAGTTCTTAGTATTGGGCGCAGTGCAGAGTTTTTTCTACTGGTTGTGGTGCAGAGTTTGATTGCTACCAACATTCTACTGGCTGTAAGGTGTAATTATCAAGGTTGCAGAGTTGTTTTCAATGTTGGAAGAGGTATATATTTTTCAAATTAAATCTTACTATTTTGTTTCTACCTCAAAACATTGTCATATGGAGATGTTGTATGGGTGCTATGCATACATGTTCTTGTATATGTGTGTATCTGACGTGAAACTATTTTTTCAGATCTTAGGTGACATAACCTCGAATATTGATTCTAAGGAAGTGCTTACTGAGGCATTGAAAATTTAGAAAAATTACCTTAGCAAGGTAATTCTAACATTAAAAATGATCTGCTGGTTTTCCATCTCTTTTACTTCTGATATAAACTCTCCATGAATAAGTAAAACATCAATATTTATTGCCTCTACTCTATTTTCTGCAAGAAAATGAATGTATGAAGAGAGAACCCAACTAAAAGAAAATCCTCCTCACTCCTTAGTAAAATAGTGCTGTTAGGAAATATCTCATTTAGTAAAATTTATACAGACTAGTAATCTTGCAATGTCTTCTCACAAAGTAATCCACAACCATTGAATTTGGAATACTTGGGTATTTATGAGCCTTATACATTAGCCTAAGTTTTACTGGTAGATATGAAGCGCATTTGTGGGATAACAGTTGCAAGAAGGAACGAAAAACCAGGAAAGGAAGCCTTATACATTAGCCTAAGTTTTACTGGTAGATATGAAGCGCATTTGTGGGATAACAGTTGCAAGAAGGAACGAAAAACCAGGAAAGGAAGACAAGGTTAGCTAATTTGCAAAAATTGTGTAAATACTATTTTGTAGTGCACATTGATCAGAAAAAGTACTTTGTTGCTTGCTCTTGTTTGCCTTTTTCTCTTTGTAGGTTCTTATTTCTCCTACTGCTTTAGAATTATTTACTGAGACCATTGAAAAGAACTATTACTCCAAGAAAGTCCTTGTCCTTCGGAACTATTACTAAGTTACTAATATAGTTACAATTATTTTTCTTTCAACTTATTTAGAGACAGTAATTGATAGGGATAAAGCTTTGGTGGATTTGATGTTTATGTTTTTGGTCTAGTCTGTGGTTCAAATGAAAATAATGTTATGTTATGTAGTCTATTTGTAGTCCCACATCGCTTATGTAGTCTATTTGTAAGTCCCACATCGCTTAGAATAAGGAGGAGGTTGACTTACTCCTACTATATATAAGCACCTCATTGTAAGCATTATATACACCAAAGAAATATTACTACCTAGTGTAGCCGTGGACGTAGGTACACACATTGTGTTCCGAACCACGTTAAAAACTCCTGTGTTATATTTCTTTCTCTCTTCTCTCTTTTCTATTATTGCTCCCAACAACTGGTATCAAGAGCTTTAGGTTCGTGGGATAAATCCTCAGTTTAGAGGAAGAAGTGGGAGCAATGGCGCTAGAAGAAGGGAAGGTGAAGATCGAGAGGTTCGATGGCAGAGACTTCGGATTTTGGAAGATGCAGATGGAGGACTATCTGTACCAAAAGAAGTTGTATCAACCCTTGACAGGGAAGAAGCCAAACGACATGAAGCAGGAAGACTGGGATCTGTTAGATCGACAGGCCCTTGGTGTGATCAGATTGACGTTATCCAAAAATGTTGCCTTCAACATTGTGAATGAGAAGACTACTGCAGATCTGATGAAGGCATTATCAAATATGTACGAGAAGCCATCTGCCACCAATAAAGTACATCTGATACGACGTCTATTCAATCTCAGAATGGGAGAAGGTAACTCTGTAACTGAACACATTAATAGCTTTAATACAATTATTTCGCAGCTATCGTCAGTGAAGATTACCTTTGACGACGAATTGATGGCCTTGAGTCTGTTACAATCCTTACCGGATAGTTGGGCTGCAACTGTCACTGCGGTTAGTAACTCCGCAAGGGATAACAAGCTGAAGTTTGATGACATCAGAGACCTGATCTTAAGCGAAGATATTCGCAGGAAAGATTCAGGAGAGTCTTCAAACACTTCCGGTTCAGCATTGAATACTGAAAGTAGAGGAAGAGGTAGCCAGAAGAGTCACAATCAAAGCCAAGGCCGAGGCAGATCAAAATCAAGAGGCAGAAGTCAGACAAGAGTCAGGAATGACATCACTTGCTGGAATTGTGACAAAAAGGGTCACTTCACCAATCAATGCAAAGCTCCAAGGAAAAAGAAGAATTACCAAAAGAGGCAAGATGATGATGAATCTGCTAATGCAGCAACTGAGGAAGTAGCAGACGCATTAATTTGCAGCTTGGATAGTCCTGTTGATTCATGGGTTATTGATTCAGGTGCATCTTTTCATACTATTCCTTCAAAAGAATTATTATCTAACTATATATGTGGAAAGTTTGGAAAGGTTTATCTTGCAGATGGAAAACCACTTGATATTGTGGGAAGAGGTGATATTGATATCAGATCCTCTAATGGAACTCTCTGGACATTGCATAATGTCATACATGTCCCTGGAATAAAGAGAAATTTGATCTCTATAGGCCAGTTGGATGATGAGGGTTATCACACCACTTTTGGAGGTGGAGCTTGGAAGGTGACGAAAGGCAATCTGGTTGTAGCTCGAGGGAAGAAACGAGGCTCCCTTTATATGGTTGCAGAGGAGGACATGATAGCAGTAACTGAAGCTGTCAATAGCTCATCTATATGGCATCAAAGACTTGGACACATGAGTGAAAAAGGAATGAAGATCATGGCATCAAAGGGTAAGGTGTCAAATTTGAAGCATGTTGATCTTGGTGTTTGTGAGCATTGCATTTTGGGGAAACAGAGAAAGGTTAGCTTCTCAAAAGCAGGCAGGAAATCAAAATCAGAAAAGCTCGAATTGGTGCATACAGATGTGTGGGGTCCAGCCCCAGTGAAATCTCTTGGAGGTTCACGCTATTATGTCACCTTCATAGATGACTCAACAAGAAAGGTATGGGTTTATTTTCTCAAAAATAAATCTGATGTGTTTTCTGTGTTTAAAGGGTGGAAAACAGAAGTTGAAAATCAGACAGGCTTGAAGATTAAGAGTCTGAAATCTGATAATGGCGGGGAGTATGACAGCCAGGAGTTCAAAAAGTTTTGTTCAGAAAATGGGATCAAAATGATTAAGACAATACCAGGTACACCTGAGCAAAATGGTGTCGCGGAAAGAATGAACAGGACCTTGAACGAAAGGGCTAGATGTATGCGAATCCAGTCCGGGTTGCCAAAAATGTTTTGGGCAGATGCCATTAATACAGCAGCTTACCTGATAAATCGAAGACCATCTGTTCCCTTGGATTATCAGTTGCCTGAAGAGGTATGGTCTGGAAAGGAGGTAAGTCTTTCACATTTGAAAGTCTTCGGTTGTGTCTCTTATGTTCTTATAGACTCCGATAGGAGAGACAAATTGGACCCCAAGGCCATAAAATGTTTCTTTATTGGTTATGGGTCTGATATGTATGGCTACAGGTTTTGGGATGAACAAAACAGGAAAATCATTAGAAGTAGAAATGTTACTTTTAATGAAAGTGTGCTTTATAAAGACAGGTCTTCTGCAGAATCTATGAGTTCAAGTAAACAGTTGGAACTTTCTGAAAGAGTGGCATTGGAAGAAATTTCAGAAAGTGATGTAGCCAAAAGAAACCAGATTAATCCTGAGAACGAGGATGATGAGGTAGAAGTTGAGCTGGAACAAGAGCCAACAGCAGTAATTGAAACTCCTATAACTCAAGTGAGGAGATCTACAAGAACGCCGAAAGCACCACAAAGGTATTCTCCTTCGTTGAATTATCTGTTGTTAACTGATGCTGGAGAGCCAGAATATTTTGGTGAAGCCATGCAGGGGAATTACTCTATCAAGTGGGAGCTAGCAATGAAAGACGAGATGACGTCCCTTCAGAAGAATGGAACATGGTCTTTGACCAAGTTACCAGAAGGAAAGAAAGCTCTACAGAACAGATGGGTCTATAGACTGAAGGAAGAATCTGATGGCAGCAGAAGGTACAAGGCAAGACTTGTAGTGAAAGGGTTTCAGCAGAAGCAAGGAATTGACTTCACAGAGATTTTTTCTCCAGTTGTCAAAATGACCACTATAAGAGTTATCCTGAGTATTGTAGCTGCAGAGAATCTTCACTTGGAGCAGTTAGATGTTAAAACTGCATTCCTACATGGTGATTTGGAAGAAGAGATTTATATGACACAACCTGAAGGTTTTGAAGTTCCAGGCACGAAGAATCTTGTATGCAAGCTTCACAAAAGCTTGTACGGTCTGAAACAGGCACCGAGACAGTGGTACAAGAAGTTTAATGAGTTTATGAGCAACTCAGGTTTTAATAGATGTGACATGGATCATTGTTGCTATGTTAAGAAATTTGCTGACAGTTATATTATTCTTGCTTTGTATGTTGATGACATGTTGATAGCAGGATCAAATATGACTGAAATTAACAGGTTGAAGCAACAAATGTCAGAAAACTTTGAGATGAAGGATCTTGGTCCAGCCAAACAAATCCTTGGTATGAGGATTTCCAGAAATAGATCAGAAGGTGTTCTGAAGTTGTCCCAAGAGAAATATGTTGAAAAATTACTGGACAGATTCAATGTTGGAGATGCCAATACCAGAAGCACCCCTTTGGGAAATCACTTAAAGTTTTCAAAGAAGCAGTCCCCACAAACAGATGAAGAAGAAAGTTACATGTCAACAGTTCCTTATGCATATGCAGTAGGGAGCTTGATGTATGCTATGGTTTGTACAAGACCTGATATAGCACATGCTGTGGGAGTTGTCAGCAGATTCATGTCAAATCCTGGGAAGGAGCATTGGGAAGGTGTAAAGTGGATACTGAGATATCTGAAGGGTTCTTCAAGAATGTGTCTATGCTTTAGAATAAATGATCTCACTTTACAGGGGTTTTCTGATGCAGATCTAGGAGGAGACTCAGATGGTGGAAAAAGCACCACAGGTTATATTTTCACCTTAGGAGGAACTGCTGTGAGTTGGAAGTCTAAACTTCAAAATAGAGTTGCTCTCTCAACCACTGAATCAGAATATGTTGCCATTTCAGAAGCAGCCAAGGAGATGATATGGCTGAAGAATTTTCTCAAAGAATTGGGAAAAGAACAAGATGTTCCTCCATTGTTTAGTGACAGTCAAAGTGCTATTTGCCTTGCAAAAAATCCTGTCTTTCACTCCAGATGCAAGCACATACAGATGAAGTATCATTTCATCAGAGAACTTATCAATGATGAAGAATTATCTCTGTTGAAGATCTTAGGATCAGAGAATCCAGCTGATATGTTGACCAAGACTGTTACAGCTGATAAGCTGAGGCTTTGCATTGCCTCAGCTGACCTTCGAGGATAATTGAAGACGAAGGCGCTACACTAGGTGGAGAGCAGATTAGCTTATTGCTTACAAGAAGTACTACAATTAGACTCCAAGTGGGAGAATTGTTATGTTATGTAGTCTATTTGTAGTCTCACATCGCTTATGTAGTCTATTTGTAAGTCCCACATCGCTTAGAATAAGGAGGAGGTTGACTTACTCCTACTATATATAAGCACCTCATTGTAAGCATTATATACACCAAAGAAATATTACTACCTAGTGTAGCCGTGGACGTAGGTACACACATTGTGTTCCGAACCACGTGAAAAACTCCTGTGTTATATTTCTTTCTCTCTTCTCTCTTTTCTATTATTGCTCCCAACAAATAAAATAGGGGACTATGGTGAAGTTTGGTTTAGGTCCTTGAGATATCTTTGTGGCCTGTGGTTTGGTTTTAGTATATTGTATTGCTGTTAGACAGTGACTTGCCTTTTGGCCCTTTACCCTTGAAGATAAATGTCAAGTTTTTTCATTTGGAGAAAAAACTTGTCATGAAATCTAATTAATGCTCTATATTTGGTTGTAATTACTTCAACAGAATGCTGAACAATCCAACATCCCTTTGCCAAAGTCATTGCAATTGTGTAAACTAGATGGCTTGTAGATAAACGGTGTATTTTTCTCCCATTCCCCTTAAAGAATGGTTTTCTTATACAACTACAACTCGGCTCATGTTTGAGTCATTGAATTAGGACTAAAAATTTCAGGATTATTTCGTAGTCCTTCAACATTTCAGGATATTGAATTCTCATGTCTTTTTCACTATGCTTCTTTATTGAATGTAATTTTTTTTTATTCTTCTTACACATACTTTATGTACTTCACAGTGACTGATATATATATATATATATATATTTTGTAGCAAAATGATGATGGCATGATGGTGAAAGAAGATGATGCTACACTTTGATGGTGGAATTTGTTGGTTTGAATGCTGTTTTAATTTGGCCAAAACTACTGTCGATCATTAGAACAATTTGGATCTTGTAGTTTGGATCTTTAGTTTATTAATTTGGATTATAATGTATTAATGTTGATGGATGATTAGTCACTTGATGTTAATTTCTTTACGTGGATTCAAAGAAGATAATGATTGACAATATTTTTTTTGTATTCAATTAGCAATAACTGTTATTAACATTTAATGATTTTGGTATTTTCCAAAAAGAAACTGATTAAATACATCAGAAAAATATTTCTTATGAATCTCCTCATATCAATAAAAGACCAATTTCCTTATAAACAAAAATAGAAGACCATTTTTTATTAATTATTAACCAAAAGAAAATATCTTATAAAAGAACATTTCCAACTTCACTTTAAAAAACCGTTCTCCTAGGTACCAAAGAGAACGTTTCTGGTATAGCAAATGCTAATGCTACACTTTAAGATTTGTTCTCAAACACATAAGAGAACGCTTTTCTCTAGTCATCTACCAAAACGCTCGGGAAAGCGTTTCCGTAGGGAAATTAGAAAAACGTTTCCGTATCACATCAAAGGCTACGTTTTGACCTCATGTGTTGCACTATGTGATGAAAAACGTTCTCTTAGGTTTTAGCAACGCCTCAGACGACCACACTTGCAGAAGCGTTTCGGAAGCCAAAGGCAACACTTTTTTAGGATTAGGCTACGTTTTCTGGGCGTTGCAATAGACCCAAAATGTTGTAGTGCACTGTTAAATTGTGTCTAAACTTTGAATGATGTGTATGTGTTGGACGTCATGTGTGGGTTTGAGGAGAGGGGAGAAGAGAGTTTATTGGTTGAAATTAGAAACGCCTTCCTTTAGTTACTTTTCCTGCTGTGCAAATACAGTTGTATTGATCAAATTAATTTGTCATTTAAATAATTTAGGAAGGATATGTCCATGTTGAAATAAGGTTGCATGAATTCTGAACTTGCTTAACTAAACTGTCCAGTTCTATTTTCTCTCTCAGTTGCTTTATAGTTGTGAACTTGTGATTCCTATTACTTCTCTCTGTGTTTTACTGCTGTATCTGTGATCTTTTTTTGGCTGGATTTTTAATAGACATGCCTTACTGTATTAAATTACCTAGTATTGTAGAATATAGATAATATTTTAATATCTTTTTATGGAGTAAAAGTTTGACAGGTAAGAAAATTTTTAATTTCATGAATGTTTGATGATCTGTTAATTACAAGTGTAACTTGAGTAGTTTTTGAATGATCAAAAGTTGAGGCATGATGGTCTTTATGGTAAAAATTACTCAGAGAAACAATACTGGTCAAATTAGCCTATTGTTATTATCAAGCCAGCTTGCTGTAAAACTAAGTGTTATCCTTATTAATGCAACTGAACTAATTAATCACTCAAAGATTGTGTGGGGTAGAGGTCTTACAAATTAAGTTTAGTTTGTGACTTTGGAATCATACGAAGTGTAATTGAGTTTGGGATTGGGCTCTAGTTACATGATATCGTTGATATCTAAAATATACACCTGTTTATGTGAAAAAATCATCATCTTTGTATTTTGCAAAGAGCTTTAGTTGGTGTCAATGCAAACCACTGCTTTTTTTTGTATTTTGTAATCTCTTTCTGCAAAGGTTAACTTGGAATTCAAGAAGTAGTATCTTGTGATGTCATCATTTCAGTTTTAGGAAAGATAAATTTGTTTCCTCAACTTTTCAGCTATGTTTATCTTGTGTTCTAACTTGAATCAATGAATTTAGACAGTAAGTTTCTTGACATTTTGTTTTACAATTTGTAGGACTGCAGATCATACTAAATGGGTTGGTGCTTTTCACAAAAAGCAAGACTTCATAGATGTTGTAGAGGTACTTATCTATGTTTTTGGACTAATAATTTTATTCATGCGGATCATTGAATGGTTGGATACTTGGAATGTTCTGCAAATTATTTATTGAATAAGAATTCATTATTAAAATAGTAATAGATGCTGATCATATGGTTTGCATATATAGGAGTGCTTGCCACAGATGGACCAGGGCCATCCTTGTGCTTCATTTCAAATGAAAAAGGGCAGCCCGGTGCATCAAAGCTCCCACTATGTGGGGTGTTTTCAAATGAAAATGAATAACAAAAGTTAAAAACTCTGTTGTTTTCAACCCACTACACTACTAGGATAGGATTAGGTGTTTGTCTCAATAGATAAACGAAGTGACGTCTGATCTGTACTTAAATATTTAAAATTTTCATTACTTTCCTCAAGTTCTTAATTCCTAGACCTGTACTTGATGAGTTTAACATATTTCTTTTGCAACTCTTCAATTTGAGTATTCTAATAGATATTTTTCTGTTTCAGTTTTAACTGTATCATTTGAAAATCTTTGAAAAACAATTTACATTCTTTGCAGTTCACAGTTGATATCTGGACATGTTTGCTTCCAGGTTAGCAGTAATCATGTAACTATTTTTTCACTGCTGCAGGCAATATTCAGAGGAGCAATGAAAGGAAAGCTTATCGTGAATTGCCCGCTCCCACCTGAACGTATACCAAAATACCAATTACTGTACAAGGGTGTCTAAAACTTATAACTCAACCCCTTCCTAGGGGTGGGGATAATTTGGCTTGCAAATATTCTAATGTAGAAACTGTTCTGTTTTTGTTCTCGTCTTCTCTTTTGCAAAAGCGAGCCATGTATATATTGGAACACTAAATAGTACATACCATTCTGAAGATTCTCTAGCTAAATGCGGCTGTAGACTCCATAACGTATTTTTTGTATTTTCTACTTGAGAATATTGTTCTTAAGACCTCCTTTAATTAATGAATTGATATGATTCTTTTAAAAATAAATTAAAACAGTGCATATCACTCTCATACCCTCACATTTGTGGGAGTTTTCATCCGCCACAAAAATGGGTGCATGAGAGAGTTACTCATACTTAAATTGGTAGGAAATGAGGCCCATTATCCGATCATAAAGCAATGTCAATTCGTCCACTTGGATGATCTGTGTCTTGCTCACATCTTCCTGCAGTTCGAGCATCTTGAATCAGAAGGGAGGTATATATGTTGTGCAAACGAGGCTAATATTCATGACATTGCTAAGTACATGGGATTCCAATTTAAGTACGCCTTAGAGGATATGTACTCCAGAACAATTGCCACATGCAGAGAAAAATGACTTCTTCCTAAGCATGAAGAGTCTGGGGATCTTCCATGTAAGGTGTTTTCAGCATGTGCAGATTTTCATATGCTCTTTTTATTAATAAATTATCATTTTGCTGTCAAAAAAAAAAAATAATATGCTAAATAATTATAATAAATATTCGTAATTATTTCAAATAGAAATAAATATTGGATCTTTTAATTTTTATTTTTCTAAAATTAATTTATTTGTTTTTGTGTAATATTATGGTTAAAATGATTTTAAAAGATAAATTAATTTTTTTTGAAATTCGAATTTCCTTTACTGTAGTAACTGTTTAAAATCTAATTATTACTAGATTAGTTGTAAAGTGAGTGTGATGAGCAAATAAATTTTTGAAACTAAAATAAATATATTTTTTAAAATTTTCAGCATCATTTATTTTTATTTTGAATTTTTCGAAAATTTTGCAATTGAACAAATATTCCTATTTTAGATACTACAATTTTTATTTCTTATAATTGAAATTAATGGCTCTAATTAATTCCTAAAATTAATGAGTTTAATTAATTGTCTTTTGAAATTCAATTTTTAAAAACCTTGATGCTCAAGAATTGATAATTTATTGGAACAATGAAATAATTTGTAAGAAATAACGAAAAAATTTAATTAAATTAGACAAGATTAATTAAAGAATTTAATTTTCAAAATGAAATATTCCACATTTTCGAAATTAAATTGATATAATTTAATTAATGAATCCTTAGAAAATTAATACAAATAATTTTGTTGATATGTTTAATTTATGATTAATTTTTCATTGACCGATAATGAATATTTTATTTTAGGAAAATATTAAGCATTAATAAATCAAAATATTTCAGCATCATTTTGTGCATACCTCCTCGAAAACAAGGCAAGGACTTTCATTTTCCACCATTTCCTATTCATCTTATATTTCTTCCTCCTATCTTTGGAATTTCTTATGAAAAAAACTCATCCTGTTTTTTCTCCGTTCGTCTACTCCATGGTAAGTATTTTCAACTTTCTTCCATATTTTTCATACTTCTCTCTTTCCTCCCTTTCATTTTTCTGTTTCTCAATTCTTTATTCAATTTCATGTTAAGGAACTTTCACCTTCAATTTTTCTTTCATTTGAAACAACTATAGAGAAAAATAATTTATCAATCATGTGCAAGGTAATGCTTTAATTTTATCTTAATGCAAAAATAATTAATTTTGCTATACATGTGCATTGGTTAGAGAATTCATTTTCTCTTTTGAGACATTTCTCACATTATTTCTTTAATCTATAACATTCTCTTTCACACGTTCTTTGTGGCATTGTGTTTATCTTATTTTGATTTATTGTTTTCAAAGTTTTATTTCCATTTTTTATTTTATAATTCTCCCCCACCACTATATGATCGCAAATTCGCAATATTATAAGTTTATTATTGGTTACATTATCCTCTTATTCACTCATTTTTATTTGTTGTGTAAAATGATTTATTTCATGTTTCATGATAGGGGTGATCGCGATTTGGTTTTAAAGGAAAAAATCATCTGATCCGATCGTTTTGGTTTTATAATTTAATCACCCAATCTTTTTTTTTTTTTCAAATCTGATCCAATTTTTATCAGTTTGGATTGGATTGGATTTTAGTTTTTCAAAGAAACTAAAAATCTTGAAATACATAACGAAATAGAAAATAAAATCATAAAACAAGAAGCACTGTAAAAGTTACAGAGACAAGATATCATGCTTAACACTAACATCAATACTGTAAGAAATGAATTATATATGTACGCAATGATATGTTTCACTTTCGCTGAATGAAAAGAAGACATATGTCTCCTAACTTGGAAAATGTTAAACACATTACCGTAAAGGCTTGGGTATACATGGAATAAAATATTATAAGTTTGGTTAAATGGGTAATTATGTATGTCAAAATTTAAATAAATAAATACTTTCAGTTTGGTTTGGATCGGTTCGATTTAGAACATTGGAACTGAAAACCAATCCGATCCATTAGCAAAATATTGGTTTTTACGGTTTTCAGTTTTTTGTTTTTTTATCGATTTGAGCGGTTTTAATTGGTTTGGTTCGGTTATGAAGCCCCTATTTCATGATCCTATTAATTACTTATTCATCCATTTTTTATTCACCATCATATATTGTTTCACCCCTTTTTAAAATCATGAAGGGGAAAGACGAAAATCCTTCAATTTATCTGCTTGGATTGATAAAATGAATTTTTCCTCCATCGTCCCTGGTAGGCGGTGATTACCAAAGGTACGATCGAAGAGTCAAAGACAAAAAAGGGGAACGAGTTCAAACTTAAAAGTAATAGTCACATGAGAGTTTATTCAAAAATAAGAGAAGCCCACCAGTCACCACGGGGGAAAAGGGCCCAACGTGAGTAATCTGGCTCGGGATACGGTAGTGATGTCCCTAACCATAAATGTATTATATTTTACCTTAGAGGGGATCGAACCCGTGTCAGAAGTCTAGGAAAAATCCCTTAAGGAAATGCACATTCACCAAACATTTTGATTCAAAATATATATATTATTATTAGTGTTATTGCTATTATAAATAGAAACATTGATATGAAAAATAATCAATCAAATATTAATAATTAAACATGTATTAAAAAATTAAAATACTGATTTAATGCATATATAAAAATTTGAATGAATTTAAGTCTTATAATTTAAAATATTTAATTTTTTCATATTTAAATAAGTAAAAATTTATAAGTAAAAAGTTGTGGTAGATTAATACACAATTATCACTATTAAGAACATATAGTTGAAACAATTGTTAAAGTATATTTACTAAAAAGATAAAAAACATAATATTACATGAAATTTAAATTGTAAATAACAAAAGTCACCCGTGAGGGCACGGGTAATTCCGGTAGTTTGTTTAAGAATATAATGACACTCTTTGATAAAATCAATAATGTTAATTCATTGGTTAAAAATAAATTTGGTACATGATTTGAGACGATCGAGACATGCATGTGATTACTCCCTCCGTTCCTAAATAACTGATACTAATTTGGTTCTTTTTTTTGTTCCTATTTAACTGATACTTTTACAATTTCAAGAGAACATTAATGCTACTTTATCAATTGTGCTCTTCATTTATTGTTGGTAGGAAAATTGAAAAGTTAAAATTGATAAGAGAGATAGAGGATATAATAGGAAGTTAAATAGTAATTTTAGTAAAACAAGAATATTAATTGCTACTTCTTAATATTTGTGCCACAACCTTAAAGTATCAGTTATATAGGAACGGAGGGAGTAATTTTTGTTGGTGCATGGCTAATAAGTAATAATATTATCTTGCTGGCTCTTTAAAAATAGTAAGTAGCTGATTGAGACGATCAATGGTTGAGTATGTACGTGATTCATTTTTGTTGGGGCATGGCATGGCATGGCATGGCTAATAATATTATCTTAATTGTTGGGTTTTAAAAAATACTTAAATTTAAACGTGATTTGAGATCGAATATAAATAAGGCGAAGACAGTAGTCAAATATTGACTAGGAGTAATAATACTAATAGACTAATTAAGAGCTCTTATCCAATTATCCATAACATGTAATATATATTTTAAGAATAAAATATGATGACACAGTTGAGGACAAAAAGAAAGAGGGTAATGTACTCTTGGGAATCTCTTTTAAGTACAGGATGGATCGGTTGGAGACGGTGACTATTGTAATAGATTAACTTCTATTAGTAATAGAGAGTCTCTTAATCAAAACAAATCGTTACGTTCTTGGCATCTCAAGCTTCATGTGCGCACATGGTTCCATTATATTTTATTAATCACATTAATATATATATATATATAGTGTAGAGACAAAAATTGTAAATTCTTTTTCAATCTAATCCGCTCGTGTACGTACTACAAAAATTGATAGTGATACCTATACATATATCTGTGCAACTATCAGTATATAATCCTATGCGGTGCACAAAGTTTTTTTTTTTTAAAGTAAAAAATTATATTGATATGAAGTACAAGGGTACTTCAACCCAATACAATAAAGGGGGAGAAAAGAGAAAATAAACAGAGAAAAACAAAGGAATCAAGTATTACAAAATTACAATAGTCCTTAACAAAGCCTCCCCTTAGATTAAATAGGTACTAAGTTGACATAATTTGCAATCCTTATTATATCCATTTATATGTAAATGTATTTTGATCCTTGAAAAATGTGTAATCAATTTTTTTTATCAAAAGCGAGGTCAGTTTAAAACAAAAGATTACCTTGATCTTTCCAACGCACATGCATGGAGTTGTAAGATGCTAATTTTTGATATCGAGAGAAAATAACAAATCTTAAAGAGAAGATAAATATCAAATCTCAATGCAACAATTTTTTTTTTATATCATTTATATTTATCTTTCAGAGATTTGATCCTTGGATCTTCACATTCCCTTAATATATATGTTTTTCAGCTCTTATCACTTGAACTATTTTTGAGGGCCTAAATGCGACAATATGAACATATGCAATGTGATTCCATGGTCATGAACATATATTAATTAATATTTGGGTTAACTAAGTTTTTGTCGTGTAAAATGGGCTCGGTTGAACATGGCCTCTCCTCAAGTAAAATTGCTAATAGATCCTTAATGTTTGTGTTCTGGGAATGGACATTCAAGAGAGGTATAGTACCTAGAGGTAGAGGGATTGTGCTAAGAGAGAATCAGAATGAGAGAAAGTGTGCTGAATTTCGAGTGTTATTTCATCCCATGAGCCAAAAGTCCCCTACACTTGATAACTACCTCCTATTTATAGAGCTTGGGTACTACCTATTGGGCCAATTGGGCTTCCGAGGTCAAGGCCCATCTGAAGGCCAGGGTCCCGCCTCAGGGCGGGATACATGCTGGGCGTTGCCCCTCTAGGGGCTCGCCCAGTCCACTAGTCCACAAGACACCGAGCTCGAGGTACGAGAGCTAAGGGTGTCTTTTAAATGCTTTTACATATGTCTTACAGTACACCAGAATCTGCACTGCCAACATGGCTTGAGAAAAGAGAAGTAAACTATATCGCCAACATGGCGTGAGCAAAAGGAAACTTGCATTTTCAGTTACCCAGTCCACTGACTTGACGAGCAACCCGAGCTGGCAA
Organism: Lotus japonicus; assembly: GCF_012489685.1. Lineage (NCBI taxonomy): Eukaryota > Viridiplantae > Streptophyta > Magnoliopsida > Fabales > Fabaceae > Lotus > Lotus japonicus. The sequence continues at coordinate 55,774,709 of NC_080042.1, forward strand.
GTCCACTAGTCCACAAGCGGCGAGAACGATTACTTCGTATTGGCGATAAGTTGGAGCAGGTGTATGATCGCTCGCCGGCGGAAAAGGTGGCAGGCATGGGTCATGTGCTGATCATTCAATCACCGACTGGCGGTAACCCCGGCGAGCGACTGAACTTTGTTGTTGGTGTCACCTGCCAGGCGATGGTGTTTGATCTTTATAATGGCGAGGCTTTTCGCGCTTTCCCACAAACAATAACAATTGGGTTTGACAGCCAAAAGATGAAGGGCGAGCGCCCTTGGTCCGCAAGTCCACAAGCTCGAAGCAGGAGAGCGAAGTGTGTCTCCAAACTGTGACCGTCAATCTCTGTCCCCTTGTGATTCCCCTAGCAAGTCGCCCGTTGCCACTTTCCACTTGGTACGGCGTTCCTCGGCTGGCAGTTTCGACCAACGCGCAGGAACTATTCCCAAGTTTCTAGTTGCAATAGCTTCCCCGCCTAGAAGATCACCTAGCCACGCTACTTGGCGGGATCAACAAAGGATGTATAAAGCGTGTAGGTCGCCGACATGGCGCAAGTGAAACACAAACCGCCAATAGCGCAAGGAAATACGCAAATACATGAATATCCGATTGACGCGGGACCTAGAAAGATGGTGTACAAACGCCTACAAGATTAAGGAGTCGTGGTGGCCCGCCTTATATGACGTGACTCGCTGAATAGAAGCTGGCTCGCCTGATGACATGGTCTCCCGCCAATCTCCCCCGCATCCGCCCCTCGTAGCATCTTCATGGATCAAGTTGCTTCCTGGGCGAGCCCCCTAATATGGCGAAGGGACTCAACCAGTCCACAAGACACCGAGCTCGAAGCATGAGAGCACAATGTGTCTTCAAGCTGAAGTCGCCGCCGCATCGTCCCTAGGAGAAGATCCGCCCAGCACGCATGCTCCTTCACTCGCCATAGTCTACAAGTCCACCAGACTCTGTGTCCAAGTCATGAGGAGTAGGAGTGTCCTCACTTGCCGCATCGCCATCACCATCTTGCTTTAGCCTTATAAGAAATTAGTTTGACTTGCTCGCCACTCTCAGCGTAAGGCCGCCACCATTTTGCGGTAGGTCGCTACCCTCATTTTCGGCGGTAGGTCGCAACCCTCTTGCGGTAGGTCGCGACCCTCTTGCGGTAGGTCGCGACCCTCTTGCGGTAGGTCGCCACCATTTTGCGGTAGGTCGCTACCCTCATTTTTGGCGGTAGGTCGCGACCCTTTAGCGGTAGGTCGCCATCCTCTTGCGGTAGGTCGCGACCCTCTTGCGGTAGGTCGCCACCCTTAGCGTGAGGTCGCCACCCTTTTGGCGACTTTTGTGTGTCTAAAAACTGAGTCTTACAGGTCGCCACCCATAGCGTTTGGTCGCCACCCTTTGGCATGAGGTCACCACCCTAGCGGTAGGTCGCCACCCTTGGTGTGATCGTCCCATTTCGGGACTCAAAGTGCTTTGGGTTCCAATGGCCAGTTGGATTACCAAAGCGGTGCTCAGTAGAATGGGCAATTTGTACCCCACACATCGCCAATGAATCCGGTGGTTACGTGGGCTTTTCCGGGGCTAATTTAGTTCATCGTGAAACTTGTTTCACTTTGTAACTAAATCGCGCCATCAGGAGCTTGTCCCACCCAATAACAAACCGCTTATGGAAGAGTCTTCCAAGTTTCATAAAACTTTAATGGTGTGCCTCAATTCACCCACTCCTTCTCTTTGATCCGATTTGCTCCTCTCTGTCTGAATCAAAACCAGTGAAGACAATATAACTTCTAATATCAACTTCAAAATAAGAAAATTAGGAAATACAACAACTGAGAAGGGAATCAAATGAAAGATGGAGGAAAAGTTTGAAGGAATTGGAAAATTTGTTGCCAGCGATCTTAACCATAGCAACGCTTTACTCGCCAAACTTCCACGGCCAAAACAAAACGTGCCCGCCAGAATTCCGCCGCCGGAGTAAAACGTGCCTGCCAGATTCCAACGCCAGCGACGTTCTCCCGCCGCCGAACTCCATCGCCAACAACACTTGCTCGCCGCCTAACCTCAAAACGTGCTCGCCAAAGCCAACGCGTGCTCGCCAAAGCAAACGTGCTCGCCAAAGAAAACGTGATCGCCAGAATTCCAACGCCTCATAAAAAAACGTCTCGGGATTGGCTCTGCTCTTCATGTATTGTGCTCTGGACAGATTCCTCGCCTTCGTTCTTTTCTTCGTCATTACCAATCTGCTCTCCCTCGCCTACATGCTTCCTCGATCTGAAGCTTCACCTCTGTTGACGCTCTTCATTGTCGGTCTGAACCGTGTTGCTCCGATCTGCCATCGCTGGATGCGCCTTGAAGAATCTCGATCTGTCATTCTCTCGTGAACGCACCTTGTTCTTTCCCCTCCGCCTTGCCACCGATCTGAAACTCCTCCTTTTATCGCTGCTTGGGCGACGTGTCGCCCTTTTCCAACTTCGCGCGCTTTCTTTTGAAAGCGTCGTCCTCCTCATCAAGAATATAAGTGCTGGCGCGAGCACGCATCTCCTCCATCGAACGCTCCGGCTTACGTGTCAATTTGCTGTTCAACCCTCCCGGTAGCAAACCGTTTTTAAATGCTGAAGCACAAGCTCGAGGCTCCTCGTCCTCAACCTTGACCGACGCTGCGCTGTACCTTGCCATGTACTCTTTCAGTGAATCTCCTTCTTGCTGGCGAATATTATATAGGTCGTTGATCGTCACCGGCTGATTCTTATTCGCCGAGAATTGCACTAGAAACTTGGATGAGAAGTCTCTGAAATTTGAAATCGATCCGCGCGGCAAAGTTGTGAACCACGCCATCGCCGTCGATTTGAACGTCGATGGAAACATCTTGCACTTCACCGCATCTGACGCCGCAATTATCACCATCTTCGTATTAAAATACAGAAGATGATCCTTCGGATCGGAATCTCCGCTGTAAGAATCCAGAACTAACGTTTTCATGTTATCCAGAATCGCCACACTCTCGACATCTTCCGAGAACGGACGGAACTCAGCCACGGAATCTGCTTCTCTGCTTCCATCACCTCGCTGCTCGCGGCGGTAGAAATCTAACTGAGCCTGTAGATGCTCATTCCGCTGCTGGATGTTGCCAATGCTGCGCATCAAATGGCGCCATTGCTCCTGCGTCACCGCCGGTTGTTGTTCCGGAGCAGGTGAATTCTCTGGTGAGCGCTCCAGAGATCCCACCTGTGAAGGCGATGGAGGAGGTGGTGGTACAGGAGGTGATGGAGGAGGAGAAGGCGATTGTACTCCTGTCGTTCGTACCGGAGAATCCAGGACCACACGATGAGGCCGCCGAGGCGGCGAAATCCGCTGTCGCATTGGTGAATGATGTTGCCTCCTGCGTCGAGTCTCCATCCAAACCAGAAACGATGCAAACTCGATCAGAAAACCAATCACTAATCACAGAATCAAAATCAGAAAACCAGAGAATTGCCTAATCACAATCAGAGGTAACTTCATGCACAATCAATCCACGTGAATGGGAGTAGAGAGTTTACAGTCCCCACAGACGGCGCCAAATGTTCTGGGAATGGACATTCAAGAGAGGTATAGTACCTAGAGGTAGAGGGATTGTGCTAAGAGAGAATCAGAATGAGAGAAAGTGTGCTGAATTTCGAGTGTTATTTCATCCCATGAGCCAAAAGTCCCCTACACTTGATAACTACCTCCTATTTATAGAGCTTGGGTACTACCTATTGGGCCAATTGGGCTTCCGAGGTCAAGGCCCATCTGAAGGCCAGGGCCCCGCCTCAGGGCGGGATACATGCTGGGCGTTGCCCCTCTAGGGGCTCGCCCAGTCCAGTTTGTAAACTAGCTTATTTTTAGTTCTCGTACGTAGGAGTTTGGGCTCCAACAACTTTACCAAATATTATCGCGAGACATAAGTGGTACGTAGGTACTACCACATGTGAAATGGATATATCGTGTTAAATATAATTTTTATTTAAAATTTCGATTCTAAATAAACAATTAACTTAAATGAAATAAACATATTAATTAAAATTAAATAAATAGTACGAATCAGACTTTATCTTCATCATCTTTTTGGGTTTAAACCTTAACATCATCTTCTTCATCATCTTTTCCCCTTTCCATTTCCAACAAATATATATCACTTAAAAAACAAAATGACGCTTCTCTAGAAAGAAGTAGATGAACAACAAAAATGAACACACCTAGCATAGCAGAAACAAACCCAGAAATGCACACCAAAAGTCAACCCTACTCTCTCCTCTCACCATCATCTTCTTCTTCTTCATCATCATCTTCTTAACACATAATGAGACTAGGCAACTGAACCAAACCCCAAAAGAGACCCCAACAAAAAAAAAATCATCAAACCCAACCAGAAAAAGAGAGGTTCGTGAGAAAGAAAGGGATGAGATCAAGAAAGAGGGAAATCCAATGAGACTGTTATCCATGAAGAAATAAATGGATAATCAAAATCGCTCAAAAGCTTGTTTCATCGTCATCGGAGAAGAATAGGAAGTGAAAGCTTCGACCTCTATGTTGAAATATTCCATTGTTAAACATACTTAATTATTAAGCTCGAAATTGAGAACAAAATTCAAAAGCTTTGAATTTTTTGTTCAAATTTGAGACATTATTAACCAATGAAGGTAAGATCTAAGAAGAAAATTGTGAAAACTTTAAACTTTATTTTTCAATCTCCAATGATTTTCTTCCTCTCTACTTCATCCCCATTATTAACCGCGGTGTCGTCGACAGAACTCGAGCCAGCATCGCCGCAATGTGAACTTCCCCGAACTCAGCGGATTTGCGTTGTGCCCATGTCGACCAACTCCAATCTAGACCGTCATCGCCTTCCTCTGTCCCTTGTCATGTGTGCGGCGTTGGGGAAATGGGGTATGCAATTTCGTGGTGTTGGGTGAAGGAGTGGCGGCTAGGCTTTTAGGAAGAAGATGTCTAGGTGGTGGTAGCGACAGGGAAGGTAAAAGGCTTAACTAGGGAAGGGGGAGGAGGAAGGGAGGACGAGAATGAGGCAGCTGAGAAGGGAAGGAGATTTTGAGCAGTTTACATTTTACCCTATTAGCATCCATTCAATCCTAACAATTTATTTAAAGAATATTCCAATATTATTCTATCCAATAATGATTAATCATGATTCACCAAAATCTCACCTTAGTAAATAGTAATATGTGTTAGAAAAAAACTCCACTTTATTTTCAATAAATATTTCTTAGAGAGCCCATAAGACAAGGCTGGAAATAGATACGTACAGGGATTTTTTTTTCTTTCTCTTTTATATGCAATAATAAATTGATAATATTGATAGCATGTATGTGATGCGAAATATAAATGGGTCAGGATATAAATGATCGATTAAAGGCACATTCCAAATTGAACATTTTATTTAAATTTCAAGTCATTCAAGTAGCTAACTGGATCAGTACACTCGATTCAAAGGAAGATACGATAACATCAAACACAAACATAAATAAATGTTTCCATGCTCATGCATGGTTCCTTATTCTGGATAGAAAAACTGAAGTTCAGAACACCTGATCACCAAACCATAAGTCGATCAAATCATGCATAGCTTGCAATTTTTATGTTCTCCGTGGCACCGTTGGTGTTTAAGGTTGAAGTGAAAGACCATGAATAAATATCATGTCTCTCCCGGCCGCCAGATGTCGTGGTTGCACTAAAGCCAACACTGACCTCCTCTGGAAGCACAACTTTCAAATCAATTTCTTGAGAAATGGTGGAAATTTGTCCATTCTCGTGAATCACAAGAACACTCAATGTCTTAGTTTGAGAGTCATAAATTATTGTTACTTTTTCCAATGAACCGGCCACTTTGTTCCATGGCACAGTCTTCAATGAAATTAGAGAGTTGACATCAATTCCAATATGTCTAGGGCTTGAGTCCCACGGATTGATGAAAGTATCGAACTCTACAGCAACAATTTGATTGAAGGCATCTTTGCCGTTGATTATCCCAAATCTCCCACCAGTTGACTCCTTTGGAATCTCAGTCCCAAACGGCGCAAGAAAGAAGACAAGGCCATCAGCTGGATTATAATCTTCAAAGTCTTTTATAATAAACGAGAAAGAAGTGACAAAGCTTGCAACATTGCCAGTGGTAGAATCCCAAATGGGCACTGGTGTTGCGTACAAAGCACGACTTGTAGTGAAACCAACTGATGGGTCGGTGGGTAGAGCCAAGCTCCCATCTGCCCAAATCTTGGCATCACCTTGAATAATTAGACTCCCATCATCAGTGAACTCGGTGAAGTTGAAGGAAATTGCTGCTGCTAAGTTCACATTGATGGCTAGCAAGAAAAATAAACATGCTAAAAGAAAATTTTGAGTGGAAGCATTTGAGTAGGGAGTGGCCATGGATGAGTATGTGTATTGTTGATATTAGGTGTGGTTGAGGGATGATTGTATGTCTTGTGATTACTCCTATTTATAGCCTATTTCCTTACAAAAATATTGTTATTATAAAATTAAAGCACGTTTCGGATCACAAAATATAAACTAAAAGTTTACTTAATTTGGTTAAATTGCCCTTATTTATCCTCTTCAAATTAAATGAGTTTCCAACTCTCTCTCTTCAATTGAGTTCTTCATCGATCTTAATTCTATCTATTTCCCCTCCAATTCCTTGATGATATGTGAATCAATTTTTATAGTAAAAAAAATGGAGGGGTAAATGTTTTCAGTAACATGTGCACCGCTAAATTCTGTATATAGTACCAAAAGGAGCGGTACACACAACGTGGGTATTAATTAGTAGTGGTCGTATCAAGAATTCCAACAAACAGTGTGTGTAATACTGGATAGAGAAAATTCAATAAATCTATAAAGGGTAAAAAATGAGAAAAAAAATGTTTTGACATTCTAGAACAACAGTCATTCTGGAATATTTAAAGAGGGACTAAAATAACAAAAAAAATTGGAATGAAGAGAATAAGTTGTTTAATTATTATTTTATAAAAATAACTGAATCAATTTTATTGAAAACAAAAGATTGACAACAATGATATATACACACCTCATTTTTTATACATTTTATTTTCACATATTTTTATTTCTATCTCTCCCATCTTATCATCTATCACATCTTATACTTTCTCTCTCTTACTTTTTCTTTTCTTCCTATCTTTCGCCTCCTCCACCTCTTTCCACCTCATTTTGAAGTGTGAATAAATAATTATTCTAAATGATTTATTAATCAATAATGATTCATAAAATCCCGTACTACAATAGGGATAATAAAAAACAACAATTTTCCTGCGGATTTCCCTAGGAATTTCCTACGCATTTTGCCTCGAAAGTTATTGAAGGAAAAAATCGTAACAAAATCCGCAGGAAAGTACTTTTTATGAAGAAATATTTGCATGAAATAACTTTTTAGCGGTTTGAAACCGCCACTAAATAACCACCGCTAGCTATATGATATCTATTATAAAATCCGCAGAAAAATGAGTGTTTTTTTTATGTTTTTACTATATAGTTATGTTTAGGAATCATTATTGTTTATTATATCTAGGGGTAGAGAGATAGAAATTGTAATTTTGGTTTTCAATTTAATCCACCAATGGACTACAATAATCACCAACGATAACAAATACTGAAACAGTGCAAATCACTCTTAAACATCTCACTTTTAAGGCAACTTTTGACTGCTAATTCACTTTTTTGAGGTTCAAAACTGCCACAAAAATAAATGTCTAATAGTGGTTTGTACTGTTCAATGTTTTTTCTATGAAAATTCATTGTAATCCATGCACCTGATTCTTATTATTCATCGCTCATTTACCGAAGCAACTCCCATACATATGTGCACAACGTTTCTTATTTCTTTTTATAAACAAATGTGACTCCCTTCGTGATCTTTTGTTGTTTTAACTTTTGGCCAAGATTCCAAAACTTTTGTTGTTTTGCAAACCCATTGCATTTTTTCTCAATTTTTCCATGTATGCCATCATTTAATACTATATCCTTCACGTACCATCTTTTACTTTCACCAATCAAAATCATAATAAGTTTCTTAACTAATAATAATTATTTTCTCTATTCACTCTAACTTAACATTAAATAGGGGCGTTTATGTCAACAATTATATCTATTCACTCTAACTTAATATTTTATTTTGAAAGTAAAATAAAATATCATTACATAAGTACAATTATTGAGAAGATCGACCACCCCTCAATTAGGGCCAAAACAAGATTATATACAAAATAACAGAGCTCTTAGCAGTAAAAAAAAATTGTTTCTAGTGGCACTTAATTAAAGGCATTTGAGAAGGTTAAGTGCTAAAAAAACCATTAACTTATTGGCATTTTCTCTCAAATGTCACTAATTCAGTGTCACTAGAAACAATTTTTTTTTATAGCCAAATGTGAGTTTCTACTATAAAAAAATCTAAATGCCACATGTGATTCTACTTAGTTTTAACGTTTTTTTAAAATTCCACTCACTTATCCCACTGACACTCACGGAACACACATGATACAACACACTCATCTCAAACGCATCAAATTTCACTCATCTCGCACAAAAAACTCTAGGAGTTTGTTTGGTTGCAATTTTTAAAAACTGTTTTTTAAAAAAAAAAATTATTTGAAGTAGATGTTCTTAGTTACGAGTTGCCACGTACCTCTTGCATGCATATATACAAAGATTATTTTCTGATGTTGTCATGTTGACAAAGAAAAAAAAACAAATGTATTTTATTAGTATTATATGTGGCAAGAAAACGAAATATCATTAGATAAGCAATTATTGAGAACACCAACGGTGAAAAATCAAACACACGTACCAAAAGAGGATTATAAAACAAAAGGCCAACCCATCAATTAAGTTGCTAAAGATAAAAATTGGACGACAAGGGGTAGTGGGTTAGATTCTCATCGACAACAAATCACTTGTTCATAATAAGGACACCAAAGTTGTTCAATCTTAAATATTTCATGTATTTGTTTATCGGACTCGTGTCGAACTTATCAATTATAAAATTCCGTTAATTATTTATGTTTTGGGATCTTTCATAAGAGTTCTATTTTTTCCTCAAACAACCACAATAATTCATTACTTCCTCCGTGCTAAAAAATTGTTGTTTAATTAATCTTCCTCCATTTTTTCTAAAATATTTGTTGTTTTAAAAAATTAGTGTAATTTTTCCCAATTTTTTATCATCTATATCCTCTCATTAAATGATTTTTATCTCACCTTATTACCTTTCATAATTCATATTGACCCTTTCAAAAAAAAAAAATCATATTGATCAAATCATATCTTCTTTATCTATTACATTCTTCTCTATCCACGATATTATTTATTATTTATTGTTACTAGAAAATACTTTCTCTTCCTTTTTTATAAGAACTAAACCACCATTTCACACACACTTTAAGAAATATAGTTAAAGTAGTTGGTAGTATTAAATTTGTTCCAAATTTCTATCAACATTCTAAAATTAACCCAACTCACTTTTCTTAATCTATATTCCTCATTAGTGAGTTGCATAGTGGAAAGAGAGAGAAAGTTCAATTAAATGAAGGCAATTTTGTCCAAAAATAATTAATGCATTACAAATTCCAAGTTGGTTCAATTCTTATTAAAATGACTAAGGTGCACCTCTCATTTGGTTCTTATGAAAAAGAATGGAGGGAGTATTAAATGAAGGTTTTAGACAAATAGTAATATTAGTAATTGTCACCTTACTTTTTATGTTATAATCTTAAACAACAATTTTTGTGAAATTGAAAGAGTAATTAACAAGGGACTTACAAGAAGGGGCAAATACAAATCTTAAATGTTGTCTAGTTGGTAAGCATGATACCCTGTAATTAAAATTAAGAGCACATGCAACACAAATTTGAATTTTAGAAAAAATATTGAGTTTAATGGATATGCACTGACAGTGTAAAATAGTTTTACACAGTCATCCAATCAAAGCATGCCACATAGGAGAGATAATTACATTTGACTTTAATTTTAATTAAAAGAATAATATATTTTCTGATTTTGCGGAATTCAATTGGATGTCTGAGTAAAACTATTTTACACTGTCAGTGCATATTCATTAAACTCAAAAAATATTTATAGGGAGGGATATGTAATCATTTATCTAGCGGGTGGTAACATTTGTTAAAAAATATATATAAATTTTACATCATAGCCTAAAGAGACGCCACTCTATTGCACCCTATCTTTGTCAAAGCATCCACAATGATATTGATACTGACTTCTTTAAAACTATGACAAACTTTCCAACAAGGATGGACACACGTCTAACGGTAGGGGGCAATTTCTCCACTAAGATTTTTTTTTACATGGGAAAGATAAATTGCACCAGTCAGAAATCGATCCCTGGACCTCCCTCTACCTAACCCATATGTCCCCCACTAAAATTTCTAATACAATTTTGACATAATGATTCATAAACATATGGATACTACAAACATAAAAAACACCCATTTTCCTGCATATTTTACTTCACAAATTTCCTAAGGATTTTGCTTTAGATTTAGCACCGGTTATTTAGCGGTGGTTTAAAACCGCTAAAACGTTATTTCCTGTGAAAATGTCTTCAAAAATAGTACTTTTCTGCGGATTTTCTTACGAAATTTTTCTTCATATATTTCTGAAGAAAAATCCGTAGGAAAATGCAGAGGAAAATATGTAGGAAAACACGTGTTTATTTATGTCTCTACTATAGAAGTGTTTATGAATCATTATTACTTCTAATAATTCACCTATCAATCTACTCCACTTTTTAAATGTGTGTCTTTAGTAGGTGCACTTTATAACACTCCCTCCGTTCTTATTCAATGTTTCTTGAGGGCATATTATTGATTTTTTTCAACATTTCTTTAGTGCCTTCGAAGATAAAAGATTGAATGAAGTTATGTGCTTTTTGTAATTTAAATGTGTGTCTTTAGTAGGTACACTTTAATTTGTTTTCTCTTTTGTATTTGGGATTGTCTAGATTGTTGGAAAAATTGGGAAGAAAAGCTGAGTCATGAACGAACCACTGCCGTCTGCCTTGAAAGTAAAAATTTCGACACTCCGACAAACCTCCGTTGCAATTTGTTGTCGGGTTTGCTCCCCAAGGTTAACACAATCGCATGCAAGGTAATGTGCACTCAAAACCTAAACATGATGGAGTCTCTACAACAATGTTCAGAATATAAAAAATAAGAGGAAAACATTTTTTCTCCTTTTCTTTTTTAACGTGTATATATGAGGAGTGCTAACTTACTCCCACTAATTTTTTAGAAGGAGTAAGTTAGCATGTAACACCTTTTTGACAAAAAAGTCTAACTTTTGACAATTTTTGTGGCAGCTTCAAACATTTTATTTAGTTTTGTTTCTCCAGCTCTTATTACTTATACAACATCCGATCACTTTTACACTTCCAACAGTTTGATATATGAACATAGAGTGATAAAAGGCCATTAAAACCACTCTTTAACGTCATATGCACGTTGATAAGATAGAGTGTAACTGATATGTTGTATTCTAACATATTGATGCAATAAAATAATAATAGAAAAGGTTGTAACATATTAACTCCGTTCCTAAATATAAGACCTATTCTAAAAATTTGCGCCTATTAAGAAAACACTTAATGTGAGTATGTGACTAATTAGTGTATTAGTTTTTTAAAAATGCATACAATCTTCCCTATTTATCCTTTATCATTTTCTCTCACTAATAATCATTGCATTTATTAATGGTAGGTGGTAACTTTGAAATTGAAAACATACAATTTATGTGTGGGGTAAATATGGAAGAGTACAAAACCTTTTGCTAAATTATTGTAAGAGGTCTTATATTTAGGAACATGAAGTTTTGAAAATAGGTCTTATAATTAGGAACGGAGGGAGTAATTACTTAGTGTCATTTATCCTTCATAGATTACTCTAGAGAAAATCGGTCGCTACTTTGCATTGTTATTTTTATTCTATTTCTTAGCGACGGAAATTTCGGTCGCTAACATTTCAGCCGCTAAATCGGTTGCTACTTTGTATTGTTATTTTTATTATATTTCTTAGCGACGGAAATTTTGGTCGCTAAAATTTTCGTCGCTACTTTGCATTGTTATTTTTATTTTATTTCTTAGCGACAGAAATTTCGGTCGCTAACATTTTCGTCACTAAATCGCTACTTTGCATTGTTATTTTGATTCTACTTCTTAGCGACAGAAAATTCGGTCTCTAACACTTCCGTCGGTAAATCGGCCACTAATAGCGACATATATATCGGTCGCTAAATAATTCATTGCTAAAACGGTAGCTACTTTGTTTTGTTATTTTTATTCTACATTTTAGCGACAGAAATTTCAGTCACTAATAATTTTGTCGCTAGCTCGGTCGCTAATAAGTCTAATGTGGAGTATGACCAAAATATCATGGATCCCATCGCAAAATCTGTCGCTATTTGTGACTGAAATATTTCGGTCGCTAAATCCGTCGCTAAAGAGCGAATTTCTAGTAGTGAGGGTTGTATAAATGACTCATGAGAACGTTTAGGTTAAATAACCCATCGTTCACTCACATTAAAAATAAGTAAGTTGAAATTTCTAAATTTTGCAAAATAAAAATGTGAAATAGCGTCGACCAAAAACCAATGTTAAACAACTAAAAATCAATGCAAAAGCTGATTTAGAGTCAGCCTGGCGTCAGCGTCGGGTGGAAGTTGAAAGGCTCAAAGCTAATTCTTTGAGTCGGTCGGATGACCAATTTTAAGAATTAGGGTGACCAGCCGACTCAAAGCCGACATAACTCGTTGGAGAAACAAACTAATGTAACTTTAAAGGATTGAAACCATCAAAATGTTGATACAGGGATGGATACCAAAATCTCGCTATAGTTCAAGGACCTAAAACTTATTTAACCCAAAAAAAAAAAACATAACTAATACTGAATTGACTTGTAGCATAATGTGCTGGGAAGCACGGATACCGCGCGTAACCGGCGTATCGACACGCCCTAGATACGGGAACGCGTGCGATACGCCACGGAAACGTGTCGGATACGAAGGGAAAGCTCCGGATATGGCGGCAAGAACGGATACGGCGCGCGCGGCGTATTGGACACGGCAGGGAGCGGCAGATACGCGTCTCGTCAGTGACGGAGCAAGGGAAGGAGAAAGAAGAAAGTGGGAGAGGGAGAAAACCTGGTAGTTGACGGCTGGAGGATGATGAACAGTAGCAGAGGCAAAAGGTAAAAGAAAGGATACTAGGGTTTGGTATTTGGGCTTTCCTAAAAAAAGAATTGGGCTAAAGTGGGCTGGTGTTTCTTTTAAAACATTTTCAAATTGGGTAAAAAAAAACAATGACTAGGTAAATATTTTAAACTCGTTTAGTTTTTGAAAAAAAAAACGATAATATTTAGTTAATATATATATTTTAAAAAGTGTGAACGAATCATTACTCAATTTAGGTCCTTGTCCTCCGCTTTGGTCGTGCCTCTGACCCTGTCTGTCTCCAGCTCGATCAAATTGTATGCTGTCCCTTCCCTTCATCATTTGTTTTCATGCATTTCAATTTTATCGTTTCTTTCTCAAATTTTTTTCTTGGGAGCCCATAATTTTATTGTTTTTTAATTTTCCCAAATGAAACCTTTTTTGTTTACGCTTATGGTGGCATGTTGTTGATACAGTTTTCTAAAGCAGCAAGGGATGTGTCCAAGTTTGCAACAGTGGCACTGGTTGATGTTGATTCCCCAGACATTCAAGTCTATGTCAAGTATTTTGACATCACTTTGATACCATCTACTATGTTTTTCTTCAATGCCCATCACATGAAAATGGATTCTGGGTATGGTGCTATCTGCTCTTTTGTTTTCTTGCCTCAATTTCTCGCTTCCTTTTCTGTTTTGGTTCATTTACATTTTTCTTCAACGGACATGTTGCTCATTGCATTATGTTTGAGATGCTGTGTTAGATGATTTACTCATAGAGTACAGTTATGATTCCCCTCGACAAGTATTGCTTTCAACAAGAGAACTTCATTCATATTTTAGGAAGTGGTGAAATTTTCTGTCTTGTTTTATTTTAATATTTGAATTTGAGTTCTTTCCCTTTGAATCTGCGATGCTGATCCTGCCAAAAGAGTCTATTAATGCTATGACCTATACCTGGTTAATATGTTATATGCATAGGTAAGGGCCAGAGTAGATAGCAAGACTTCATTTACTATTTGTTCAATAGCGCTAGTATGCTCCTTTAATCGAGATCATGCTGTCATGAAAAGTTGAAGATAAGAAACATGGCTGATAGAAGGTCTGAAAACTGGAACTAGTATTTTCTCTTCAAGTTTCATAGCACTGTTAAATTGTGTCTAAACTTTGAATGATGTGTATGTGTTGGACGTCATGTGTGGGTTTGAGGAGAGGGGAGAAGAGAGTTTATCTGTGGAATTTAGAAACGCCTTCCTTTAGTTACTTTTCCAGCTGTGCAAATACAGTTGTATTGATCAAATTAATTTGTCATTTAAATAATTTAGGAAGGATATGTCTGTTGAAATAAGGTTGCATGAATTCTGAACTTGCTTAACTAAACAGTTCTATTTTCTCTTTCAGTTGCCTTGGAGTTGTTATTCCTATTACTTCTCTCTGTTTTACTGCTGTATCTGTGACCTCTTTTTGGTTGGATTTAATAGACATGCCTTACTGTATTAAATCACCTAGTATAGTAGAATATAGATAATATTTTAATAACTTTTTATGGAGTAAAAGTTTGAGGGCTTAGAAAATTTTTAATTTCATGAATGTTTGATGATCTGTTAATTACAAGTGTAACTTAGTAGTTTTTGAATGATCAAAAGTTGAGGCATGATGGTCTTTATGGTAAAAATTACTCAGAGAAACAATACTGATCAAATTAGCTTATTTAAATTATCAAGCCAGCTTGTTGTATACTGGTCAAATTAGCTATTTTTATTATCAAGCCAGCTTGCTGTAAACCTAAGTGTTATCCTTTTGCTCGGATTAATGCAATCTGAACTAATTAATCACTCAAAGGTTGGGTGGGGTAGAGGTCTTATCATTTAAGTTTAGTTTGTGACTTCGCAATCATATGAAGTGTAATTAAGTTTGTGATTGGGCTCTATTTACATGAAATGTTGATATCTAAAAGGCTTAAATATACACCTGTTTATATGAAAAAATCATCATCTTTGGAGTACAGTTAAAATTCATTTTGTAAAGAGCTTTAGTTGGTGTCAGTACAAACCACTACTTTATTTTGGTATTTTGTAATCTCTTTCTGCAAAGGTTAACTTGGAATTCAAGAAGTAGTATCTTGTGATGTCATCATTTCAGTTTTGGGAAAGATAATTTTTTTTCCTCAACTTGTTAGCTATGTTTATCTTGTGTTCTAACTTGAATCAATGAATTTAGACAGTAAGTTTCTTGACATTTTGTTTTACAATTTGTAGGACTGCAGATCATACTAAATGGGTTGGTGCTTTTCACAAAAAGCAAGACTTCATAGATGTTGTAGAGGTACTTATCTTTGTTTTTGGACTAAAAATGTTTTTCATGTGGATCATTGAATGGTTGGAAACTTGGAATGATCTGCAAATTCTTTATTGAATGCTGAATTCATTGTTAAACTAGTAATAGATGTTGATCATATGGTTTGCATATATAGGAGTGCTTGCCACAGATGGACCAGGGCCATCCTTGTGTTTCATTTCAAATGAAAAAGGGCTGCCTGGTGCATCAAAGCTCCCACTATGTGGGGCGTTTTTCAAATTAAAATGAATAACAAAAGTTAAAAACTCAATTTCAAAAAAAAAAAGTTAAAAACTCTGTTGTTTTCAACCCACTACACTACTAGGATAGGATTAAGTGTTTGATAGGAAACTGCATGAACAGTACTCGTGAACAGTAGCAGTTAGGAAGTTATTATTTAATTTATTAGTTGGGTAATTTTATGATTAAAGCAGTTAGGTAACTACTATGGTTTGAATTTAAATAATTTAGGAGTGGTTATAAATAGGAGTTGTATCTTCTGTTAGGATTATTCAGAAGTTGTGTGTTATGGTGGGAGAGGTCTGGACTCTCAAATTCCAGAACTAGGAGAGGCTGGCTCTCGAAAACCAGCGCTTGTATAATTATTCTATAATATAATTCTCTGTTCCTATCAGTGTTTCTCTCAATAGATAAACAAAGTGACTGCTGATCTGTCATTTTACTTAAATATTTAAAAAATTTATTTCTTTCCTCAAGTTCCTAATTCCTAGATCAACCTGTACTTGATGAGTTTAACATATTTCATTTGCAACTCTACAATTGGAGTGTTCTAATAGATAATTTTCTGTTTCAGTTTTAACTATACCATTTGAAAATCTCTTTAAAACAATTTGATTTCTTTCCAGTTCACAGTTAATATCTGGACATGTTTGCTTCCAGGTTAGCAGAAATCATGAAACTGTTTTTTCACTGCTGCAGGCAATATTCAGAGGAGCAATGAAAGGAAAGCTTATTGTGAATTGCCCGCTCCCACCTGAACGTATACCAAAATACCAATTACTGTACCAGGGTGTCTAAAACTTATAACTCAACCCCTCCCTAGGGGTGGGGATAATTTGGCTTGGAAATATTCTAATGATAGAAACTGTTCTGTTTTTGTTCTCGTCTTCTCTTTTGCAAAAGTGAGCCATGTATATATTGGAACACTAAATACTACATACTCATACTTAAATTGGTAGGAAATGAAGCCCATTATCTGATCATAAAGCAATGTCAATTCGTCCACGTACTTGGATGATCTTTGTCTTGCTCACATCTTCCTGTTCGAGCATCTTGAATGAGAAGGGAGGTATATCTGTTGAATTTGGCTAATATCCATGACATTGCTAAGTTGATCAACTAAAATTATCCTGAGTACAATGTCCCCACTAAGTAAGTCTTCAAAGCTTCTTAATTTAGCTTCAATTCATGTTTAGTTTAGCTTGGAAGTTGGAATTAATCTTTTCTAATCAATTATCTGATTGTGCACGTTGGATTTTGATTAGGTTCAAGAATCTTCCAGCTCAATTGGATGTTGTCAGATTTTCATCAAAGAAGATCAAAGACATGTGATTCCAATTTAAGTACGCCTTAGAGGATATGTACACTGGAACAATTGACACATGCAGAGAAAAAGGACTTCTTCCTAAGCATGAAGAAACTCTAGGCAATGACATAATGCAAAAATAATTACTACGCTTTTGTCTTTGTCACTGTGATATTGGCTATGGATCTTCCATTTCTCGTTTCGTTCTTGATTAAGGTTTCTGTGTTAGACTGTTAGTAGTTTGTAAGGCCAGTTTGTAAGGCAAGGTTTCTGTGTTAGTGGTTTGTAAGAGCTTCCTGCTTCTTGGTTGATTGTTTGATTACTCACTTCTTCTTCATCCTGGGCACACCTCGATTGCCTTCATTCGACTTAGCTACGTACCCATACCATATGAGGCTTTTGATAATTGATCATTACATTGCTGATCTTCTTATGTTTCAAAGATTGGTTTTTTTCGGAAAATTATCCGTTCTGAGTTGCAGAAATTCTCATGAAAGCTTTCATCCATTGAATTTCGTAGTAGCATCTTAGGCGTGGAGGTAGGATTCTCATTTCGGGGTGATGAAGGCCACAAATCTAATACGGTATATAACTAACACCTTTATAGTGAGAGATAGGAAAAAAAAAATAAGTGAATAGAACACATCCACTAGGCCAGTCTTTCATTCTATCAGCAAAACTAAAAGGTACTATATCTTCTATGTTGAATGAGTACCGATGCAAAACCGATAGTTACATTATATTGTTTCTCAAAAGTTAAGAGAATTTTTTTTCCTCTCACTTTTGTTAGTTTTATATGCAATAATAAGAATATCGATAAATGATATATGCCAATTAACAATGATAAAATAAATGGAACTGGATACAAATGATAGATTAAGTGCATGCACATTCTTTTTATATTTCTCTTTCCAATTCCTGATATTTAAAGTCCAAAGTGAAGTGATAATGTATTTTGTTGGCTAATAATCTGATTTACTCAGCTATCATATTCTTTTCTATTAGGTTTGGATCGGAGTAGCCATTATGCTTCCCATTAACACTACACCATTTTGTGCTTCTAGCAACACATTTTTTAGCATCAGTCCTAAAGTGTTGCGTAAAATAGTAATAGCTTACAATTCTTCGTTGTTACCATAAAAATTGAATTTTATACAACACTGATATCCTAACCCTTAATAAGTGTTCCCTAAACTATAAATGGCAACACGTCTGAATTGTTTCCTTGTAAATTATATTGACCAACATCTCAACATGTTGCCTTAGAAATGATTTAATTTTTTTTACGAAAAATAAAATAACAGAACTCTTCATTGGAATTTCAAAACGAAAATTTGTTCAAGAGTCGATGTTCTCTCTCAGAAGAACAACGAGAATTGAACGAAAGCTCGCAGCTCCTGGTTCGTCATGCAGAATTGAAACTGAACATTTTATTTAAACTTGTAGTCATCCAAGCTAGCTAGCGAGAAGAGCACTTAGTACAGAGAAGTGACATAGGATTACATCAACACAAACATATATACATAAACGTTGCTCATGCTCATGCATGGTCCTTATTTAAGATTACATATACTGAACTCAACACCACCTCGATAAACAACATAAATCAAGCAGAGCTATGATTAATATGGATGTTCTCCTCAGTGGCGTAGTTGGTCTCAAAGGTTGATGTGAAAGACCATGAATGGATGTCATGTCTCTCACGGTGGGTATTCCACGTGGTTGCGCTAAAACCAACACTAACCTCCTTTGGAAGCACAACTTTCAAATCAATTTGTTGAGCAACAGTGGTAATTTGACCGTTTTGATGTGTCACAACAACACTCAATGTCTTAGTTGGAGAGTCATATATTATAGTTACTTTTTCCAGTGCTCCAGAAACCCTGTTCCATTTTACAAGATTCATTGACATTACAGAGTTGACATCAATTCCGATATGTCTAAATGTTGGGTCCCTTGTATTGTTGTAAGAATCAAATTCTACAGCAACAAATTGATTGTAACCATTTTTTTCATCAAGGATTCCAAGATTCTTACCTTCTGAGTTGGGGGGGATTGTAGTCCCCCATGGTGCAAGAAAAAAAACAAGTCCATCAGATATTTTATAACCGGGGACATCACTTACAACAAAAGAGAAGGAAGAGACAAAGCTTGCAACACTGCCCGTGTTTGAATCCCAAATGGGCACCGGTGTTGCATACAAGACTCGGCTTGTAGTCTTGCCAATCAATGGATCAGAGGGAAGGGCCAAGATCCCATCAGTCCAAATCTTGGCATCACCTTGGAGAATTAGACTACCATCATCAGTGAACTTGGTGAAGTTGAAGGAAACTCCTTCTACTGAGTTCACCATAAAAAGAAAAGCTACGGTTTCTGGCGGTTTAAAACCGCCAGAAATTGCTTCGTGCGTGGTGCACGAGGCCCAAGGTCGTGCCCCATAGCATTTTCCTTTTCCTATATACTACATGTGTGTGACTTATACATTGTATAAATCCTCTTGCAATGCACAAATTAAGTTTCTTAATACATCCACATCTACTATATGTAAATGTAATTTGATACTTGAAATGACTTTTTTACCTTGCTGGTATAAATTTAAAATTTATTTACCAATCTGGTGCAACTTTTAAAATATTTACACAACTAGTGTAAATCGCCACTAGAATCGGCGATATATATTTTTTTTTTCATGTTTTAAAGAAATCGCCAACAGTTATGGCGATATATATATTTTTCTAGTATCGCTATCGTCATTGGCGTTAACCAAATATAAAACTTTTAAGTATCGCCACTCACATTGGCGATTTTTATTTTTTTGAGTATCGTCATTCCTAATGGCGATGTCCTTTTTTTGAGTATCGCCATTGCTACTTAATTGTGGATCGAAATAGTGTTCATAAATTAGACATACTTGCTACCTATGAATGATTGAGCTCCATTTGCTGTTTCTTTTCCACGTATTTATGAATAGTTTAGTTTATACTTTTCTACTCTCACAGACCTGGATCCAGTGAAGCTAGGAAATCCATAAACAGACCAGTTGCTCAAGAAGTACGTGACAATCTTATTTACAATTACAGTCCCACTTATTGCGGGAAGGCTGGGAAAGGATATGATGAAGTTTATATATTTGCACCAGTCTAAATGCTGGAGAAATCAGCCAATAATAATAACATACATGCATGTATGTATGATGCTTATTATGATGTAACGTTGTGTGAGTCTATGCACAAAAATGAAAATAAGATACCATTGTTCCAAAAAAAAAAAAGTGTTAAAAAAAGAAAAAAGGACATCGCCATTAGGAATGACGATACTCAAAAAAATCAAAATCGCCAATGTGAGTGGCGATACTTACAAGTTTTATATTTGGTTAACGCCAATGACGATGGCGATACTAGAAAAATATATATAACTGTTGGCGATTTCTTTAAAACATGAAAAAAATATATATATATATCGCCGATGCTAGTGGCGATTTACACTAGTTATGTAAATATTTTAAAAGTTGCACCAGATTGGTAAATAAATTTTAAATTTATACCAGCAAGGTAAAAAAGTCACTTGAAATATGTACAATCAATCTATTTTACTCCTTTAAATATCTATTTTTATCAAAAGCGAGGCCAGTTTGAAACAAAAGATTACCTTGATCTTCCTAACGCACATGGGTAGTAAGATTCTGATTTGATATCGAGAGAAGGAAACATGCAAATCTTAAATAATAGAAGAAAACAAATCTCAATGCCGCAATAATTTTAATTTTGTGTTTATATATAAGACCATAAACATGACTGCAATTCCATATGCCTTTTATTTAAAGTTAAATGATATTTTATAAATATACATAAAGTTGAGAAATAACTTCTCTCAATAATGGTACAATAATCAAGCCAATAAAAATCGGCAAAACCCCCTAAAAACCCAGCAATTACAAAAAATATCGTCTATTAACCTCTAAAAACACCCACAAGCTTAGGATTGATCCCTGTTAAAGTAAAAAACAACCTATCAATCTCACACTCGCACGACACATGCAATAGAGAGCCAGCTACATCAATTGCAACAAAAGAACCACCGCAAAGATCAATAACGCCATAGTTTATCTATTAGTAATTTCATCTTTATTATTATCCATCAGCTAGAGATTATATGTCACTTATTTTATCTTTATTATTTGAGACGAAAAATATCTCTCTATAGAATTTGTCACTAATTTCATCTTTATTATCCCCCAGCTAGAGATTATTTGACGGATTCTGATATTCTGTCGCAAAAGTTAATTGGGGTAACTAAGGGTAGTGTATCTTTTTTTAGAAGAATGGATTTTAGTGCCATGAGAAAAATTGAAGGTAATAGATGTAATTTACTCTTTTCTAAGGTACTAGTGTTTTTTTACCTGTGCGTTGTACGGGGAGTATGTCTATTGTATTTGATACATCAATCAATCATTTGATTATTAAAAATTATTAAACAACCGATGAAATAAAAGAATCTGAAATGTAAAGCAAAGTGGACAAAAAGACTTCTCTTCTAAGCATGATCGAGATCATCAGGAACTCGTTTGACATTCTTCATGAACATGAAGACAATAACACAAATCATATATATAAGGAATCTGCAATAAAGCAGACGATAAACACATATTAATCATGGTAAAAAGAATGTGATAGTAGCACAAATCAGATTATGAAAGATAAATAATAAAGTATGACATCATTGTGTTTATATCAAGTCATACAAATCAAGATTTTGAATGAGAGGTTGTTCTGAAATCTCCTCCGCTTTCCCCCACTCCAAAGAAGGAAATGTGATAAACGCGTCCCTTGTTAAGTAAAGATTGGAACTTGTAAATTAGAGACTGCCTTACAGAAGCGTGGATCTTCCAACCCTGATATTAATATAAGAAAATACTAGGATTTGAATGGACAGTGAAGATTCAATAAAATAAACAGAAATCAAGAACCTATTGATACATTTGCATCCATCAGCACTAATTCCATGGAGTCGGACAATTTCTTCCCAAAGAAGCTTGGGACTACGCACAACCGGATGGGCGTAGCAACAGTTGCCCATGTATCTTTGGAAGCGTTGATTTTTGAGATATCATCATTTTTGAAACTTAGTGCAAGGGAATTGGCCATCGCGCGCAAGATGGGTTATAAGACCCAATTGCTTATCCACATTTCTTTTTCTTCTGATTTCTGCTATTTTATTTTTTAAAAAGTTGTTTCCAATATGTGTTCTCCTCTTTCCCCATTAGTTCTCTTTTAATTGTCTCATTTTCTCCCCCAGTTTTGTTTCTCTCTCTTTTCTCATCTGACATTTTAAATTTTCAGTTTCCTTGTATCTTTTTTCCTTTTTGCCCATTAATTGTCTTTCTCCCCCCCCCCCCCTCCCCCAATTCGTTGTTCTCTCTCTCCCCCCATGTGAAAATCAATATTTTCTCTAATTGTAGGGACGCAAATACAACTAATTTATGATGAGCGATTAAAATTAAAACTAAAAAATCAAAACAACTAAATGATGTTTTCAGTTTCTGCGTTTAGTTTTCAAATATCTGTTTTCTAAATGTTGGAAAACATGTCATTCAAACTGTTTTCTTCTTCTGAAAATTGTTTTAAAATTTGTTTCTGGAAATTGTTTTAAAAACTGTAAAACTAAAACTGCAATTAAACAAACCCTTTTAATCTTGCTCTTTTTCTAGTTATCGCAGGGTTGTGACTAAATACCATCTAATGGTTGGGTTAGGGGTATCAATGTTTGTTAAGAATACTGATATCTTTTTCTGATATCTTTACTATGTATTTTTATTTTCTTTGTAATGGGTTGGGGCACCCCTTGTGCTCTCCATCGATTCCATTTGGCTTACAAAATAAACAAGCGGACTCCAACCCACATACAATCTAATTAAAAAATAAATAATGCAATCTATGCTAGCTATCAGCCCAGGGTATACCCACTCCCAAGTACAAACCCACATATATACAATTTAATTAAGCATCTAATTAACGCATAAGAGTATACTTTGTTTTTTTTAATGTTTCATTTAAGAGAAAGGATAGAAATGAGAAGAAAAGATAGAAAATGTAGAATATGTGAAGATTGAATGAGACATCGAAAAGAGTGATAAATAAAAAATGAAAGTTGAAGAGTGAAAAATAAAATGTGTATGAATAAATCATAGCTCTTTTTTAATCTGATTTTGAAAGTAAAATAAAATATCATTATATAAGTACAATTATTGAGAAGATCGACCACCCCTCAATTAGGGCCAAAACAAGATTATATACAAAATAACAGAGCTCTTAGCAGTAAAAAAAAATTGTTTCTAGTGGCACTTAATTAATGACATTTGAGAAGGTTAAGTGCTAAAAAAACCATTAACTTATTGGTATTTTCTCTCAAATTTCACTAATCAAGTGCCACTAGAAACAATTTTTTTTTATAGCCAAATGTGAGTTTCGACTATAAAAAAAATCTAAATGCCACAGGTGACTCTACTTAGTTTTAACGTTTTTTTTTTAATTTCACTCACTTATCCCACTGACACTCACGCAACACACATGATACAACACACTCATCTCACACGCATCAAATTTCACTCATCTCGCACAAAAAAACTCTAGGAGTTTGTTTGGTTGCAATTTTTAAAAACTGTTTTTTAAAAAAAAAAAAATATTTGAAGTAGATGTTTTTAGAGGTACGGACTCCTAATAATTACGAGTTGCCACCTACCTCTTGCATGCATATATACAAAGATTATTTTCTGATGTTGTCATGTTGACAAAAAAAAACAAATGTATTTTATTAGTATTATATGTGGCAAGAAATATGGGCCGTTGGCCCTCCCAATTATCCAAAAAAAAAAAAAACGAAATATCATTAGATAAGCAACGGTGAAAAATCAAACACACGTGCCAAAGATAAAACAAAAGGCCAACCCATCAATTAATTAAGTTGCTAAAGATAAAAATTGGACGACAAGGGGTAGTGGGTTAGATTCACATCGACAACAAATCACTTGTTCATAATAAGGACACCAAAGTTGTTCAATCTTAAATATTTCATGTATTTGTTTATCGGACTCGTGTCGAACTTATCAATTATAAAATTCCGTTAATTATTTATGTTTTGGGATCTTCATAAGAGTTCTATTTTTTCCTCAAACAACCACAATAATTCATTACTTCCTCCGTGCTAAAAAATTGTTGTTTAATTAATCTTCCTC
Organism: Lotus japonicus; assembly: GCF_012489685.1. Taxonomy (NCBI): domain Eukaryota; kingdom Viridiplantae; phylum Streptophyta; class Magnoliopsida; order Fabales; family Fabaceae; genus Lotus; species Lotus japonicus. The sequence goes on from NC_080042.1 coordinate 55,799,022, forward strand.
CATTTTTTCTAAAATATTTGTTGTTTTAAAAAATTAGTGTAATTTTTCCCAATTTTTTATCATCTATATCCTCTCATTAAATGATTTTTATCTCACCTTATTACCTTTCATAATTCATATTGACCCTTTCAAAAAAAAAATCATATTGATCAAATCATATCTTCTTTATCTATTACATTCTTCTCTATCCACGATATTATTTATTATTTATTGTTACTAGAAAATACTTTCTCTTCCTTTTTTATAAGAACTAAACCACCATTTCACACACACTTTAAGAAATATAGTTAAAGTAGTTGGTAGTATTAAATTTGTTCCAAATTTATATCAATATTCTAAAATTAACCCAACTCACTTTTCTTAATCTATATTCCTCATTAGTGAGTTGCATAGTGGAAAGAGAGAGAAAGTTCAATTAAATGAAGGCAATTTTGTCCAAAAATAATTAATGCATTACAAATTCCAAGTTGGTTCATTTCTTATTAAAATGACCAAGGTGCACCCCTCATTTGGTTCTTATGAAAAAGAATGGAGGGAGTATTAAATGAAGGTTTTAGACAAATAGTAATATTAGTAATTGTCACCTTACTTTTTATGTTATAATCTTAAACAACAATTTTTGTGAAATTGAAAGAGTAATTAACAAGGGACTTACAAGAAGGGGCAAATACAAATCTTAAATGTTGTCTAGTTGGTAAGCATGATACCCTGTAATTAAAATTAAGAGCACATGCAACACAAGTTTGAATTTTAGAAAAAATATTGAGTTTAATGAATATGCACTGACAGTGTAAAATAGTTTTACACAGTCATCTAATCAAAGCATGCCACATATGAGAGATAATTACATTTGACTTTAATTTTAATTAAAAGAATAATATATTTTCTGATTTTGCGGAATTCAATTGGATGTCTGTGTAAAACTATTTTACACTGTCAGTACATATTCATTAAACTCAAAAATATTTATAGGGAGGGATATGTAATCATTTATCGAGCGGGTGGTAACATTTGTTAAAAAATATATATAAATTTTACATCATAGCCTAAAGAGACGCCACTCTTTTGCTTTGTATTATGGGTTGGAGTACCCCTTGTACTCCCTTATAATGCATTCTTATTTGGCTTTTCAAAAAAAAAAAAAGAGACGCCACTCTATTGCACCCTATCTTTGTCAAAGCATCCACAATGATATTGATACTGACTTCTTTAAAAATATGACAAACTTTCCAACAGGATGGACGCACGTCTAACGGTAGGGGGCAATTTCTCCACTAAGATTTTTTTTTACATCGGAAAGATAAATTGCACCAGTCAGAAATCGATCCCTGGACCTCCCTCTACCTAACCCATATGTCCCCCCCTAAAATTTCTAATACAATTTTGACATAATGATTCATAAACATATGAATACTACAAACATAAAAAACACCCATTTTCCTGCAGATTTTACTTCACAAATTTCCTAAGGATTTTGCTTGCACCGGTTATTTAGCGGTGGTTTAAAACCACTAAAACGTTATTTCCTGTTAAAATATCTTCAAAAATAGTACTTTTCTGCGGATTTTCTTACGAAATTTTTCTTCATATATTTCCGAAGAAAAATCCGTAGGAAAATGCAGAGGAAAATATGTAGGAAAACACGTGTTTATTTATGTTTCTACTATAGAAGTGTTTATGAATTATTATTACTTCTAATAATTCACCTATCAATCTACTCCACTTTTTAAATGTGTGTCTTTAGTAGGTGCACTTTATAACACTCCCTCCGTTCTTATTCAATGTTTCTTGAGGGCATATTATTGATTTTTTTCAACATTTCTTTAGTGCCTTCGAAGATAAAAGATTGAATGAAGTTATGTGCTTTTTGTAATTTAAATGTGTGTCTTTAGTAGGTGCACTTTAATTTGTTTTCTCTTTTGTATTTGGGATTGTCTAGATTGTTGGAAAAATTGGGAAGAAAAGTTGAGTCATGAACGAACCACTGCCGTCTTCCTTGAAAGTAAAAATTTCGACACTCCGACAAACCTCCGTTGCAATTTGTTGTCGGGTTTGCTCCCCAAGGTTAACACAGTCGCATGCAAGGTAATGTGCACTCAAAACCTAAACATGTTGGAGTCTCTACAACAATGTTTAAAATATAAAAAATAAGAGAAAAACATTTTTTCTCCTTTTCTTTTTTAACGTGTATATATGAGGAGTGTTAACTTACTCCCACTAATTTTTTAGAAGGAGTAAGTTAGCATGTAACACATTTTTGACAAAAAAGTCTAACTTTTGACAATTTTTGTGGCAGCTTCAAACATTTTATTTAGTTTTGTTTCTCTAGCTCTTATTACTTATACAACACTAGTATTTTTTACCCGTGCGTTGCACGGGGTATACATTTAAATTTTGTATTGTGTTTTCTTATTTTTTTTAATTATTTATTTGTAAGAAAATGAGATTTTTTTTTTATAATTAGGTGTATTTTTGCGAAGTGTTAATTTATGTTTTTGGTTGTGTTTTTTTTTTGTCGTAGTTTTTTTATGAGTGCATTTGTTTTTTTTTTTTTTGTGTCGTTTGTCCTTGTTTATCTAATTGATGCTTTAGATTTATTCTTTTGATTTAACCATTTTATTGTATTTTACAGATAAATGTAGTATTTTTTGTATGATTTTATTTAATATTAAGTTTATCTTTTTGAAGCTCATAACTCATATGAAATAAATAATAATAATTTGAAGTTAATAGTATAAGTCCATAAAATGACATTATTGACGAAGGAAGATCAAGAGGAAGAATTATGAGAGTTTTTTCATTGAATGACCTTTAACTTTTAAGGTTCTTTATGAATATTAATTATTAGTTGATTAATATTTGAACTAATATACACTATATGTTTTTTTAGTGACATCATATTTAAAATTAATTTTATCCTGTGAAATTCTATAATTTATAATCAGGAGTTACAAAAGAAACAAATAAAACGGTCAAGAATATAAAAATTTTGTACAAAAGGTTTCATAATAAAATGATCAATGATTAGGATTATAAGTAATGAATGACAAAGATTGATTTCATATTAATTTACTCATATATTTATGTATATGACCATGGAAAAATTTTCACATATGTGTATTAAAGTATTAAATTACATTTTTACCCTCATGGTTGCAAAAAATTCTCCTTTATATTATAGATGAATTAATGATTTCTTTTTGAATTTCATAACTCATATGCAATAAATAATAAAAAAAATTAAAGTAATTTTCAATTAATAGTATAAGTCTATAGAATTAGATTGACGAAGGAATTTCAAGAGGAAGGGATAGGGAAGTTTTTTTTTTATGGAGTGACATTTAACTTTTAAGGTTTATTATTAATATTAATTATTAGTTGATTAGTACTTCAACAAATCTAAACTAATAATATGTGTCTTATGGAATTAATAACTAATATCATATTTAATATTTACTTTGACCTATGACATTCCATAACTCATATAAGTTAAACAATAATAAAAACATTGAAAATACTTTAAGCTTAATAGTATAAAGTTATATACAAATATTGATGGAGAAAGTTCAAGGCGATATCGAACGACTGAGATTAAAAGTCTGCTAAATATCGAACTGTTTTGAAAAATCTCATATGAAATAATATGTATAATTACTTATAAGTTCATAGGTAAAAACAAATAGGCTTAATTCCAGTTTGGGTCCCTGATGTTTCATAAATGTGCGGTTTGCACCTCCTGTGTTTAAAATGTGCGGTCAAACTCCCTCATGTTTCTAAAACGGTTGATTGAAGCCCTTCCGTCTATCTCTGTTAGTTGACCAAATGGAAATGCTGACGTGTCACTTATTTAATTCATAAAATATAAGCTACTAATTGGTGACGGAAATAATCCGTCACAAAACCCTTCAGCCAATACCTTTGTCTTCTTCCTCACACATTTCAGAATTATCACATTCTTTTCTTTCAAACACGCTGCAACCAGCCACCAAAGGGAATAAAAACCAGAAACCTATATAGACACAGACCGTACCAGAATGCAGAATCCATTTTCCTGCAGAACCCCATCGATCCAAACCCCCCAAAAACCAACCCAGATCCCAGAAACCTGTTCGTTCATACCCATAAACTTGTTTGTTCATCGTTCAGAATCAGAAACCTGTAAAGAAGCACAACTGCAAAGTAAATCTAATTTACTTGAGACCTACATGTCAAAGGCACACAAATGAACAGTTCAAGTTCAAAGATTCTTTGAATAACTAGTAAAGATAGTGTCTTTAGGAAATGATTTGAGAAAATTGAATTCTGGAAGATAAAGAAGCAAAAAACCAAACTTGCTAAGTTGAAGATAATTGAAAAAATCTCAGCTTTAAATATTCACCTCACACTCTCGCAGACTCCCCAGTCCCCAACAACAGAAAATTTAGAGAATGGAAACAGAGCATAGGAAAATGCTAACCATGACCAATAGTCCAAGCCATTGACTGAAAATCAAAGATATTACCACTTCAGAATTTTGGTAAGTGCAAATAAAATTTCGAGGTAAGAAAAAAAAAGAAACTTTCACTTTGAATTTAGCAGATCTTGAGTAAATAGAGAATACCCAAATTGATATTTTTCTTGGGGAGTTGGGAAGAGAAGATAGGACAGTTAATATCTTTGGTAAATTAAGAAAATAATGAGTATGAGAGGGATAGAGAGTACAAAAATTACTCAGATGCAGCAAAAAGTATGAGATTTACCAGAGGGAAAATCTTGAGTTAGGAGACAGTGTTACTTCCAGGATCTGAGCTATGGAAGCAGTTACCAGCTAATTCGCCACATGTGCCTGTGACATATCTTTGAGTGTTTTGCAGTTGTGCCACATGATTTGAGTACTTTTCTGGTCTGGGAAGCTTTAATTATTTGTTCTGCATTACCAGTACCTGCGAGAAAGAAGAAGAGGAGAAAAAGAAACAAGAAATGTGTGAGGAAGAAGACAAATGTATTGGCTGAAGGGTTTTGTGACGGATTATTTCCGTCACCAATTAGTAGCCTATATATTATGAATTAAATAAGTGACACGTCAGTATTTCCGTTTGGTCAACTAACAGAGATGGACGGAAGGGCTTCAATCAACCGTTTTAGAAACATGAGGGAGTTTGACCGCACATTTTAAACACAGGGGGTGCAGATCGAACATTTGTGAAACATCAGGGACCTAAACTGGAATTAAGCCAAACAAATATATGAAACATTGTTTATTGATAGACTATTTTACCCTACAGGTTTTAAACTTATCCATTGTATTATATACAAATAAATATAAATACCTTTTTGAATTTTAGAACTCCTATAAAATATATAATAATATATTTATTTAAAATAATTTTCAATTAATAGTAAAAGTCCATAAAAGGACAATGATGAAGGAAGTTCAAAAGGAAGGGACACGACAATTTTTTTTTATTAAGCGACCTTTAACTTTCAAGGTTTATTCTTAATATTAATTATTAGTTGATTAAAATTTCAAAGAATAAAGTATAATAAAACCCATGTTTAAAAGCCAATAATATTGGAGATGCAATCAACGGCCCTGATCCAATCTAACGAAAATAAGTAGTATTTTTACACAAATGTCCATACTTAATTTGAGAATTATGTACAATGAATTGTTCAATGACAAAGTTACCCCCAAGGTAGCAAAAACTCTTCCTTTATAGATAGTATAGATCCGATCACTTTTACACTTCCAACAGTTTGATATATGAACATCTATAATCTATAATCTATAATCTATCTATCTATAATCTATAATCTATATAAAAGCAAAGTTTTGCAGCCTTGGGGGCAAAAAAGTCCTTCAACAAATTAATTCAAAAGCTATTAAATCTGGGCATGGATATTTTTGTAAAAAACACATTTTATTTCACTCAGATTTGATCTCAGCTGTTGATTCGCCATTGTCTCAGTTTCACTCCTTCTTTCATTCAATCTAACTTTCGTTCCTTTTCTGACCTGAAACGTTTTTCAGTTTCAACAAAAGAGAAACGCTAACGCTTCCCCTTTCTCCTTCTTTTAGCCGTTTCTTTAGGTTTTAAATCGTTTAAAACCTTCTAGAGAGAAGTCGTGTTTGCTGCTTTTCTGTGTCTGCCTCTGATTTCCAGTACCTCCTCGACACCCCCGCCCTTCCACCGCCTTCTGGAACACCGTCATCATCGGCTTCATCTGCAACCACATGCTCCTCAACGCCGTCCTCCTCCACTGTATTTGATCTCTGGTGGTGTTGTGCTATTAATTTAGAAAGAAATGATCTGATTCTTTTTTTACTCCGTCACTTATGCTTGAAGTTTGGTTGCTTGGTGTCTGACAAGTTCTTGGGGCAGGTTAGCGGAAGTAACCGATCATTGAATCTTCGCAGGACGATGGACGTGGCCTGAGGCCTAGACGGAGGCTACATGACTCGACGAAGTACAATTTGATCTCTGCGGGAGAGTTCGGTGACGATTCCATCACATGGATTCCTTTTCAGGTTTGCAATTTTGTTTCTTCGTCATTTGTGATTATTGTGGCATTTTTTTGATTCCTTATCTGTTTAGATTTAGTTTCTTAAAGTGCAGTATTTTGCTGATTTAGGTGAATTTATGTTCATATATATAGTAATGCTACTAGCTTAGTTGGAATCAGAGTTTATCAATGGTGATTATCGCAAACAGTTGACTCTTTTTTTCTGATCTGATATTGCAGATTGGGTGCGCCTTTGCTGGGATTATGGGGTTCCAGTTTGTGCATTGGTGTCGTTCTTCTACATTGTTCTTGATTGTGGTGTTGAATTTTCTTTCCCTCTCTCTCTCTCTGTTGTCCCTGAAAGGCCCAATTTTTTTTTGTCTCTATCAATTATTGTTAATATTGAATTTTCTCCATTTAGGGTCCATGAGTACTTGATGCATGTAAATGTTATCTCTGCTATTTTATTTTGTTCTCATATATGTTTTAATGGGTTGTTTTAGCCTGATTTCTACCATGGGTTACATTATGCTACAGGTGGAAGACAAAAGGTTTGGCTATCCTGGGGGGATCATTGTAATTAGGTTACTGAGAGACCTGAATCTCTCGAATATTCACTATTCAGGGGTTTATCACTTTAACTACAGTAAACACTTCTTTCTATCCTCTTCTTGGCTTGGTTATATAACACTAACATAAGAAGCCAAATTTTAGTGATAACACATTACAAGTCAGCAATTTCTAGTCCAGTTCTATCGCTAATAAATGGACTAGCTTGATGTTTCCACTATATTTATAAGATATAACTCTTAGATCATTTGAAAATCTACAATTTGGTTTGGAATCAGCATGATTGTGTTCATTCAGGTATGATTGTAAGTGGAGAGATTTTAGATCTGTTCATTGATTGTATGCAGCTATGATTGTACTCTATTCATTTTAGTATGTGTTTGGATTTATTTTTGTTCTGTTCAAAACAGCTTAAGTTGTGTCAAAATTATCTATACTTATTCTATGCATGCGTTTTATCTCTTATTGGCCCCTCATTTTCTTGAATGTTTTTGATATAGGATGTTTCTAGATTTATTCTTGAAATAATTCACTTTTTATGGTCCATGTCATTTGACACAAAAGTGTGCAGTTAGAGGACACATTAACCAAATGTCTATCCTCACAACCTTTCATGATTCAAGTGAGTTTCTTAGTTCACATGCCTCAGCCAAAACATTTTTCCAGTTGCTCCAATTTGATTTTGGGCTGAGTTGATTGGGATATTATATATTGTGGGATTTTAGCAGGTAGAATTCAAAGTTCAAACACTACTTGCAGATGAAAATTTAAGTGTTAATTTAGTGTTCTATGTTAATTAAGTCTGAAATGTTTAGCCTTTTAGGTGACTTTTTTTTATGGATTTAGATTACATTCAACTTATGGATATGAAATAGCAAAATTCCCATCCGTATATGGTTCAATTGTTGGTAGTGACTGATATGAGAACACATGTTGGGATATTAGGTTCAGATCAAGTTCCAGCGGTTGGTGTGAGCCTGGAGATAGAGAAAGTATTTGCTATAATGGAGCAGCATTGGAAGGACCTAAACCAGGTGATCATAATGGATATATTGCTTACAATTTAGATTACATCAAACTTATGGATATGAAATAACCAAATTATCATATGTGATGTATGAATATTAGTTTGACGGTTGTTAATTTTCTGTTTTTGGTTATTTATTCGGACTTCTTGATCAAATTCTTAATTTTTTTTCACTTATCAAAAAAGTGATTTTGAAGGGACCGTAGTGATGATAGACCTGAGATCTACCAAAAAAAGTGAATGTGAAGAAAAGGAAATAAGACGGATTTTAGTGCCAGAAGTCTGCTATCATGCTTAGTTTCTCTTCATTAATTAGAAGTCTACTCACACTTCCCTCTGTACCAATTCAATAGTGGAATTTGGACTTTCCTTGGGAAACTTGGGTGGCGTTGTGGACAATGAATGAAGATGCTTGCAACCTCCAAGCATATGCATGTGCTTTCCTTCAGTGACATTATTATTGATATGAAATTAGGTTTACCCATAGGGTTGAATAGACTGTCACCATTGTTGATTGTTTTGGTGTGTGATTGGTATTGTGATATTGATTTGTAGAAAGTAGATTTTGACCTCTACTTTTAATGTTTGGAAACATTTGAGTTGTCATTGTGGATCTATTATAAATATTAAATAGTTATATTTTGTATCTGATTTTTTGTATAGGAATTTATATTTTTGTATCTGTCAAGGGCAATTTTTTATATCTTTCTTTCAATTAGTTTAAATTTTGAAGTTCGTTTGTAACTCTCAAACTTAATTCTTCAGTTAAGAGCATTCTTAAAATCAAATTAACCTATTGGTTACTATATTATGAGTAACTGTGTGAGTAATGGACATATTAAAGCCATAATTTCAGCCTTTAATTTGGATCATCTCAAAACTCAAAACCCAATAAATTTACAAACACATACTATATGCAAATTTTGCACTGTTTTCTGTAATGTGATGTCCAACATCCAAGGCCAAATTTGGTACTTGATTAATGATTAGAATATGAAGCCTCAACACTTTGTAGGGTAACAGTGTTGTGGCTCAACAACCAGGAACAAAAGCAGCCAAAAAGAAACACATAGTTTTGGCTATACACACCTCACATGTTGTAGCCATGGCATTTACTTCAAAATATTCTTGAAAGCCTGCAATCTTTTTTCGTACACATTATTGGACAGTTTAATCATCCACAGTCACGAAGTGACAATTTGAGTTGCTGTTACAGAAACATGCACAACACATTGAAAGAAAGAAAGAAAGATGGTTTCTGACGTCTCTGTTTCTTCTTCTAAGCGCTCTTCAGCTACTCCTAACTTCTCCAACCCATTCACTACAAGATACTAACTTATAACTTTATTGATCTTTTTGCTTCCTCGAAATTTGTAGTTCAGCTTCTGTATTGTCACTTGCATTGTGTAAAATTTTAATAAACCATACTACCATTGAGATACATGATTCTTTTCTGTTTTATTTTTAGCCAATATATTTTTAACAGATTTGGTTTCCTTAACTTTCTAGGACTGCCAGTGTATCTTTCTAAATTCCTTCCACTAAATTGTCAAATTATGAAGCTCATATTGTGTCTCTTTGTTTTGTTTTAACTAGAGGCTGTGTAACACCATTAAATTTATTAAAAAAATTGAAACTGATGGGGGTTGTGCACAAGCAATAATATGGAGATGATTTGATTAAATTAAAACATAGGGGGTGTTAGCAAAATGATGGAATCCCAAGGGAATTTTAGTGAAGCTTGCAATTTAATATTAAAGGTACATAAATTAATAAATTTAAATATTTATTACTATACACTATTAAATCTATTAAAAAGATTGAAGCTGAAGGGATTGTGCACAAGTAATAATGTGGAAATGATTTGATTAAATTAAAACATAGGGGAGTTAGCAAAGTGATGGAATCTCAAGGGAATTTTAGTGAAGCTTACAATTGAATATTAAAGGTACATAAATTAATATATTTATTAGTATATTAAAAATTAATTTAATTCTAGCCTCTTGGTTCCTTTCTTTGATGTTAGATGCACACTCTTGAGCTTTATATATAGTTACAATAGTATGTGCATAGACATCAAAGCCAGAGCTAATATTCTGTCATGGCTAACTCCATGAATTCATATTCTGTCATGTCCAACACTGTTCCTCCCTTTGCATTTGCAGTTTTGCACGAAATGAATAGGGTAATGGTCAATTGCGCTTCTTTGTTGTTTTACTCTCTCTTATATGTTTTCATCTTAATAGTTCTACAAAAATTCAAGTGGTTCTGCTGTTGTGTTTTAGTTTAAAGATAAAAATCCTTCATGTGTGGTAACACTTTCAAAAACCCAAACTGTTGGAAGTTATGTGGTGAGCATCACAGAATATCTATCTATTTGTTCCTTAGTTTCATTGATATTTTATATTCATGTTTTGATGAACTTTTTCATTTTTCTGGCCTTGCCAACTAAAATTGCAGTGTTTATTCGTCAATTTGGAGTTTCTCCGTTGAAGCTTCGAGGGCATGTGGGTGATGATGTTACGTGCAAACTGCTGAGCAAAAACAAGAAATATGTGAGGATTGGATCAGGCTGGAAGAAATTTTGTCAACGTAATGGGGTTCGTGCAGGAGATATGTGTTGCTTTAAGTTTACAAAGATCGCAGTTGTTGAAGTGTCTATTGTTTTTGGATAATTTTATGAGAGTATAATCGGATAGCTTGCTGCTATGTGAAAGTTTAATTTTGTTCCTGAATAATAGTTATGTGAATTTCAATTGGCAGATTCGTATGAGTTTGTTCTAAAACTTTTTCCCAGATTGTTATTATGTATTTGGTTTGTTGATCCAATGTTCAATGTTAGTTGTTTGAATCTTTACTGTGAGTTTAACTTTAGTTTGGATTTTTACCTATCTAGCAATGTTAAATTAACAAAGCCTTTAAAAGATATTGGCCATGACAGTCATGTGGAGGCACGTGAGAAGAAACTGATACAAAAAAAAACTGCATTTTTTATTTAATTCCTTTTTTTTATTTAGCTTAATCCCTTTCAGTCCTTTTTGATGGTGTAAAAATGATATTAATTTTTTATATTATTCCAGTTTATGGTTATTTTAATGTGTATTTTCATACCCTTTTTAATTTAATTTTGTTTTGTTTTAAAACTAATTATGTTTCATTGTTATTTTTGAAAATAAATTTTAACGCTATATTATTATCTTTAATTCGAAAATAAAATGGTAAGATTTTTTATGTACAAGTTGAGAGGTATTTAAGGCATTATAAAGGCACATTAAATTTCAACTTATTAATAATATTCAAGATTTTAAATTTTAAATTTATTAATTCCTTTGAAACTCCCGAATGTTTTCAGTTTTCTATTGTAACCCCTTTCTATGATTATGATGATAAATATAAGAATATGCAATCAATGTGACTTTTCTTTACCTATTTTAACCTATTTTAATAACATATTTCCAGTTATTTTTTTATTTAGTCAGTTTAATGACCTTATCAGCAGCCATAAGATCCAAAGGAGAGATTGCTTTAGCAGTTGCATCAAGTGGAATTGCAGCTTTGCTCATTCCTGGCAGTCGAACAGCTCACTCCAGGTTCTGTATTCCAATTAATGTTGATGAAGACTCTACCTGCAACATTATACATGGAAGTCCATTGGCTAAATTGATCATCAGAGCTAAAATCATAATATGGGATGAAGCACCCATGACTCACAAACATTGTTTTGAAGCGGTGGATCGAACTCTAAGAGATATTATGAGACTTACCAATAAAAACAGCAACATCAAGCCTTTTGAAGGAAAAGTTGTTGTGTTAGGTGGAGACTTTAGGCAAATTTTACCAGTAATGTCTAAAGGTAGAAGGGAGGATATAGTCCACGCCACCATCAATGCTTCTTATCTTTGGGATCATTGTCAGGTACATTGCCATTTCTCCAAAAAAATGTATGCTTTTAAATTGATCAATTACTTCCAAACAAATAAAAATTAACCAATAACTTCAGCTATAACAATATTTCTTATCTTTTGAATCATGACCAGGTGCTTACATTAACAAAAAAACATGAGGCTACAAACTGGAAAAACAGCTGTAGAGGTTGATGAGCTAAAAAAATTTCCAGAGTGGATATTAAGCATAGGAGATGGAAATGCAGGTAAGCAGATAGAAGATGAACACAATCCTAGACATCCCTCAGGATTTTTTGATCCCACATTCAGGTGATGCAATGGTTTCTATTGTCAACTCTACTTATCCGTCTTTCCTTCAGAACTACGAAAATCCAAAAAATTTCCAACGTCGTGCTATTTTAGCTCCTACAAATGAGATTGTTGATAATTTGAATGAATACATGATGTCATTGTTGCCTGCAGATGAGAAAACTTATTTGAGTGTTGATAACACATGTTCATCATACGACAATTATGACAGTCCAGATGATATCCATACACCAGAGTTTTTAAACACAATAAACTCTTCAGGCTTGCCTAATCATCTGTTAAAGCTAAAAAAAAGAGCTCCAATGATGCTTTAAAGAAACATCGATCAATCAGCTGGATTGTGCAATGATACACGTCTGATTATCACTGAAATGGGCAAATATGCTTTGGAAGGCAAGGTTATATCATGAACAAATACTGGAAAAAAGGTGTCTATACCAAGATTAACATTAACCCCATCAGATAGGAGAATTCCTTTAAAGTTTCAAAGGAGACAATTCCCTATAGCGCTCTCTTTTGCCATGACAATCTCTAAAAAGTGTAGGGTGATATTTGCCAAAACCGGTGTTTTCACATGGCCAATTATATGTAGCCTTCTCTAGAGTCACCAATCGTAAAGGATTAAAAATCCTCATTTGCGATGGTGATGACAGTAATTCAAATATAGTTTACAAAGAAGTATTTCGCAATGTAATGTGAAGAGGATGTTTTTTTTTCAAAAATGTTACTTTAATTGTGTGTTTAACTTTTTCTGGGTAATCATGTGTATTCAGACTTTACTATATATTTTTCCGCTTGCTGATCAATGAAGGTTATTTAAATGATGAAACACTTCATATATACTTAGCTTTCAACTGGCCTCTTATTTCCCAGCAACGAAACAAGATTGCTCCTCATTAGTTCAAACCAATTCACCATATTTAATTTTAAAAAAACATAAGAATTCATAAACTAAATTTTTGTATATCTTTTAATCAATAAAATATATTTAAATAAAAACAAATTTAACAAAAACAACACACACAAAAACCAAAAAATGAATATCCCCGTGCATTGCACGGATAAAAAGTACTAGTAGAGTGATAAAAGGCCATTAAAACCACTCTTTAACGTCATATGCACGTTGATAAGATAGAGTGTAACTGATATGTTGTATTCTAACATATTGATGCAATAAAATAATAATAGAAAAGGTTGTAACATATTAACTCCGTTCCTAAATATAAGACCTATTCTAAAAATTTGCGCTTATTAAGAAAACACTTAATGTGAGTATGTGACTAATTAGTGTATTAGTTTTTTAAAAATGCATACATTCTTCCCTATTTATCCTTTATCATTTTCTCTCACTAATAATCATTGGATTTATTAATGGTAGGTGGTAACTTTGAAATTGAAAACATACAATTTATGTGTGGGGTAAATATGGAAGAGTACAAAACCTTTTGCTAGATTATTGTAAGAGGTCTTATATTTAGGAACATGAAGTTTTGAAACTAGGTCTTATAATTAGGAACGGAGGGAGTAATTACTTAGTGTCATTTATCCTTCATAGATTACTCTAGAGAAAATCGGTCGCTACTTTGCATTGTTATTTTTATTCTATTTCTTAGCGACGGAAATTTCGGTCGCTAACATTTCAGCCGCTAAATCGGTTGCTACTTTGTATTGTTATTTTTATTCTATTTCTTAGCGACGGAAATTTCGGTCGCTAAAATTTTCGTCGCTACTTTGCATTGTTATTTTTATTCTATTTCTTAGCGACAGAAATTTCGGTCGCTAACATTTTCGTCACTAAATCGCTACTTTGCATTGTTATTTTGATTCTACTTCTTAGCGACAGAAAATTCGGTCTCTAACACTTCCGTCGGTAAATCGGCCACTAATAGCGACATATATATCGGTCGCTAAATAATTCATTGCTAAAACGGTAGCTACTTTGTTTTGTTATTTTTATTCTACATTTTAGCGACAGAAATTTCAGTCACTAATAATTTTGTCGCTAGCTCGGTCGCTAATAAGTCTAATGTGGAGTATGACCAAAATATCATGGATCCCATCGCAAAATCTGTCGCTATTTGTGACTGAAATATTTCGGTCGCTAAATCCGTCGCTAAAGAGCGAATTTCTAGTAGTGAGGGTTGTATAAATGACTCATGAGAACGTTTAGGTTAAATAACCCATCGTTCACTCACATTAAAAATAAGTAAGTTGGAATTTCTAAATTTTGCAAAATAAAAATGTGAAATAGCGTCGACCAAAAACCAATGTTAAACAACTAAAAATCAATGCAAAAGCTGATTTAGAGTCAGCCTGGCGTCAGCGTCGGGTGGAAGTTGAAAGGCTCAAAGCTAATTCTTTGAGTCGGTCGGATGACCAATTTTAAGAATTAGGGTGACCAGCCGACATAACTCGTTGGAGAAACAAACTAATGTAACTTTAAAGGATTGAAACCATCAAAATGTTGATACAGGGAAGGATACCAAAATCTCGCTATAGTTCAGGGACCTAAAATGTTCGTCCTTGTCATTCCACCTTATTTCATTTACAATATATCTCTGTTGGTTGATTTGAGACCTGAGATGATGAGTCTTCAGTGTTTGTTTCTTGACATTAATTAATATCAATTTTTGAATTGCGCTTTTGTTGAATTTTGGAACAGTGGAATAATGTTTTCTTGTGTTACTAAGGCTGTTTGTTTTCTTGACATTGCTAATAGTTTGAGGTGTTACTAAGGATGATCTTTCTCAGATAAAAAATTGATTCATGTAGATATTGGTTCATTTGTTTCTCACTATTTGTTTGATTATGCCTGTGATGGACCATTTGTGATTTTTATTCTTTAAGTGAGATTCCTTTGATTTGCATGAGTTGTTTTTCTGCATGGGCATCCACAATGGTAGATTTGCTAACTTGGGGTATTTTACAATATGCTTCCTTAATGACTATGGGGCTAATTAATGATAACTTAAGAAAGGTGGAACTGCATTTTCAATTTTTAATATTATAGGGGGAGGGATTTGGCGACAAAACAGTAACAACAACAAGGTCCTCGTTCCAACAATCTTCCCCTAATTCGCAGCCTCAACCCTTGTTCATCAAGCGAACCCTAATTCTGAGCAACCCTGAATCTCTGGTCATAAGTGGTGGGCGGAGCTGCAAACAGCAAGAGAATAACACAGCGAGCCAACCTCCGAAGAAAGGTATAGCTTTATATGTTTTGGTGAATGTTTTTTCTTTTGTGGCAAAAGCTGTCAATGTTGCAGCAGCCAAAGAATTAATAGTAATTGCATCACCACTCACCAGGACAATAATTGTAAGTAGTTATTACATGTGATCTTGCAAGCTCAATCTGGATAACCTTTGTTTCCCTTACTTGCAAGTAACTGAACTAGTTAGCTATTTCGTTATAGCTTCATGAGGAATGAATGCATTGTTGATTTGGCTTTATTTGTACTGATTATAACATAGCAGAATTAGGTAGGATGGCAGATAGTGTACAAAAGATTTATTTGCTGGAGCTATTGGCATGCTTGATTGAGTCCTTGTGCAGTTAATTGATTCAATTCCAAAACTTTATTAATTTTTTTTATCATTACAACAAGAGTTGCTAGAGTCTTGATGGTTATTGTTGTTTCATACTTGCTCCACCTCAACGAATTAAGGTAAACTGATTGAAGTGCGTGTTCTAAAATTGTGGTCCAGGAGAATGAGTTACATGTTAACAACGTTGTCGAAGAAGAAAGAAGTGGATTCCATCATCAGAGACACCATCGATAAGGTCCTTGTCCTCCGCTTTGGTCGTGCCTCTGACCCTGTCTGTCTCCAGCTCGATCAAATTGTATGCTGTCCCTTCCCTTCATCATTTGTTTTCATGCATTTCAATTTTATCGTTTCTTTCTCAAATTTTTTTTCTTGGGAGCCCATAATTTTATTGTTTTTTAATTTTCCCAAATGAAACCTTTTTTGTTTACGCTTATGGTGGCATGTTGTTGATACAGCTTTCTAAAGCAGCAAGGGATGTGTCCAAGTTTGCAACAGTGTCACTGGTTGATGTTGATTCCCCAGACATTCAAGTCTATGTCAAGTATTTTGACATCACTTTGATACCATCTACTGTGTTTTTCTTCAATGCCCATCACATGAAAATGGATTCTGGGTATGGTGCTATCTGCTCTTTTGTTTTCTTGCCTCAATTTCTCGCTTCCTTTTCTGTTTTGGTTCATTTACATTTTTCTTCAACGGACATGTTGCTCATTGCATTATGTTTGAGATGCTGTGTTAGATGATTTACTCATAGAGTACAGTTATGATTCCCCTCGACAAGTATTGCTTTCAACAAGAGAACTTCATTCATATTTTAGGAAGTGGTGAAATTTTCTGTCTTTTTTTATTTTAATATTTGAATTTGAGTTCTTTCCCTTTGAATCTGCGATGCTGATCCTGCCAAAAGAGTCTATTAATGCTATGACCTATACCTGGTTAATATGTTATATGCATACAGAGTAGATAGCAAGACTTCATTTACTATTTGTTCAATAGCGCTAGTATGCTCCTTTAATCGAGATCATGCCGTCATGAAAAGTTGAAGATAAGAAACATGGCTGATAGAAGGTCTGAAAACTGGAACTAGTATTTTCTCTTCAAGTTTCATAGCACTGTTAAATTGTGTCTAAACTTTGAATGATGTGTATGTGTTGGACGTCATGTGTGGGTTTGAGGAGAGGGGAGAAGAGAGTTTATCTGTGGAATTTAGAAACGCCTTCCTTTAGTTACTTTTCCAGCTGTGCAAATACAGTTGTATTGATCAAATTAATTTGTCATTTAAATAATTTAGGAAGGATATGTCTATGTTGAAATAAGGTTGCATGAATTCTGAACTTGCTTAACTAAACAGTTCTATTTTCTCTTTCAGTTGCCTTGGAGTTGTTATTCCTATTACTTCTCTCTGTTTTACTGCTATATCTGTGACCTCTTTTTGGTTGGATTTAATAGACATGCCTTACTGTATTAAATCACCTAGTATTGTAGAATATAGATAATATTTTAATAACTTTTTATGGAGTAAAAGTTTGAGGGCTTAGAAAATTTTTAATTTCATGAATGTTTGATGATCTGTTAATTACAAGTGTAACTTAGTAGTTTTTGTTTTTGAATGATCAAAAGTTGAGGCATGATGGTCTTTATGGTAAAAATTACTCAGAAAAACAATACTGATCAAATTAGCTTATTTAAATTATCAAGCCAGCTTGTTGTATACTGGTCAAATTAGCTATTTTTATTATCAAGCCAGCTTGCTGTAAACCTAAGTGTTAACCTTTTGCTCGGATTAATGCAATCTGAACTAATTAATCACTCAAAGGTTGGGTGGGGTAGAGGTCTTATCATTTAAGTTTAGTTTGTGACTTCGCAATCATATGAAGTGTAATTAAGTTTGTGATTGGGCTCTATTTACATGAAATGTTGATATCTAAAAGGCTTAAATATACACCTGTTTATATGAAAAAATCATCATCTTTGGAGTACAGTTAAAATTCATTTTGTAAAGAGCTTTAGTTGGTGTCAGTACAAACCACTACTTTATTTTGGTATTTTGTAATCTCTTTCTGCAAAGGTTAACTTGGAATTCAAGAAGTAGTATCTTGTGATGTCATCATTTCAGTTTTGGGAAAGATAATTTTTTTTCCTCAACTTGTTAGCTATGTTTATCTTGTGTTCTAACTTGAATCAATGAATTTAGACAGTAAGTTTCTTGACATTTTGTTTTACAATTTGTAGGACTGCAGATCATACTAAATGGGTTGGTGCTTTTCACAAAAAGCAAGACTTCATAGATGTTGTAGAGGTACTTATCTTTGTTTTTGGACTAAAAATGTTTTTCCTGTGGATCATTGAATGGTTGGAAACTTGGAATGATCTGCAAATTCTTTATTGAATGCTGAATTCATTGTTAAACTAGTAATAGATGTTGATCATATGGTTTGCATATATAGGAGTGCTTGCCACAGATGGACCAGGGCCATCCTTGTGTTTCATTTCAAATGAAAAAGGGCTGCCTGGTGCATCAAAGCTCCCACTATGTGGGGCGTTTTTCAAATTAAAATGAATAACAAAAGTTAAAAACTCGATTTCAAAAAAAAAAAGTTAAAAACTCTGTTGTTTTCAACCCACTACACTACTAGGATAGGATTAAGTGTTTGATAGGAAACTGCATGAACAGTACTCGTGAACGGTAGCAGTTAGGAAGTTATTATTTAATTTATTAGTTGGGTAATTTTATGATTAAAGCAGTTAGGTAACTGCTATGGTTTGAATTTAAATAATTTAGGAGTGGTTATAAATAGGAGTTGTATCTTCTGTTAGGATTATTCAGAAGTTGTGTGTTATGGTGGGAGAGGTCTGGACTCTCAAATTCCAGAACTAGGAGAGGCTGGCTCTCGAAAACCAGCGCTTGTATAATTATTCTATAATATAATTCTCTGTTCCTATCAGTGTTTCTCTCAATAGATAAACAAAGTGACTGCTGATCTGTCATTTTACTTAAATATTTAAAAAATTTATTTCTTTCCTCAAGTTCCTAATTCCTAGATCAACCTGTACTTGATGAGTTTAACATATTTCATTTGCAACTCTACAATTGGAGTGTTCTAATAGATAATTTTCTGTTTCAGTTTTAACTATACCATTTGAAAATCTCTTTAAAACAATTTGATTTCTTTCCAGTTCACAGTTAATATCTGGACATGTTTGCTTCCAGGTTAGCAGAAATCATGAAACTGTTTTTTCACTGCTGCAGGCAATATTCAGAGGAGCAATGAAAGGAAAGCTTATTGTGAATTGCCCGCTCCCACCTGAACGTATACCAAAATACCAATTACTGTACCAGGGTGTCTAAAACTTATAACTCAACCCCTCCCTAGGGGTGGGGATAATTTGGCTTGGAAATATTCTAATGATAGAAACTGTTCTGTTTTTGTTCTCGTCTTCTCTTTTGCAAAAGCGAGCCATGTATATATTGGAACACTAAATAGTGCATACTCATACTTAAATTGGTAGGAAATGAGGCCCATTATCCGATCATAAAGCAATGTCAATTCGTCCAAGTACTTGGATGATCTTTGTCTTGCTCACATCTTCCTGTTCGAGCATCTTGAATGAGAAGGGAGGTATATCTGTTGTGCAAATTTGGCTAATATCCATGACATTGCTAAGTTGATCAACGAAAATTATCCTGAGTACAATGTCCCCACTAAGTAAGTCTTCAAAGCTTCTTAATTTAGCTTCAATTCATGTTTAGTTTAGCTTGAAATTAATCTTTTCTAATCAATTATCTGATTGTGCACGTTGGATTTTGATTAGGTTCAAGAATATTCCAGCTCAATTGGATGTTGTCAGATTTTCATCAAAGAAGATCAAAGACATGTGATTCCAATTTAAGTACGCCTTAGAGGATATGTACACTGGAACAATCGACACATGCAGAGAAAAAGGACTTCTTCCTAAGCATGAAGAAACTCTAGGCAATGGCATAATGCAAAAATAATTACTACGCTTTTGTCTTTGTCACTGTGATATTGGCTATGGATCTTCCATTTCTCGTTTCGTTCTTGATTAAGGTTTCTGTGTTAGACTGTTAGTAGTTTGTAAGGCCAGTTTGTAAGGCAAGGTTTCTGTGTTAGTGGTTTGTAAGAGCTTCCTCTGCTTCCTGCTTCTTGGTTGATTGTTTGATTACTCACTTCTTCTTCATCTTGGGCACACCTCGATTGCCTTCATTCGACTTAGCTACGTACCCATACCATATGAGGCTTTTGATAATTGATCATTACATTGCTGATCTTCTTATGTTTCAAAGATTGGTTTTTTTCAGAAAGTTATCCGTTCTGAGTTGCAGAAATTCTCATGAAAGCTTTCATCCATTGAATTTCGTAGTAGCATCTTAGGCGTGGAGGTAGGATTCTCATTTCGGGGTGATGAAGGCCACAAATCTGATACAGTATATAACTAATACCTTTATAGTGAGAGATAGGAAAAAAAATAAGTGAATAGAACACATCCACTAGGCCAGTCTTTCATTCTATCAGCAAAACTAAAAGGTACTATATCTTCTATGTTGAATGAGTGCCGATGCAAAACCGATAGTTACATTATATTGTTTCTCAAAAGTTAAGAGAATTTTTTTTTCCTCTCACTTTTGTTAGTTTTATATGCAATAATAAGAATATCGATAAATGATATATGCCAATTATCAATGATAAAATAAATGGAACTGGATACAAATGATAGATTAAGTGCATGCACATTCTTTTTATATTTCTCTTTCCAATTCCTGATATTTAGAGTCCAAAGTGAAGTGATAATGTATTTTGTTGGCTAATAATCTGATTTACTCAGCTATCATATTCTTTTCTATTAGGTTTGGAGTAGCCATTATGCTTCCCATTAACACTACACCATTTTGTGCTTCTAGCAACACATTTTTTAGCATCAGTCCTAAAGTGTTGCGTAAAATAGTAATAGCTTACAATTCTTCGTTGTTACCATAAAAAATGAATTTTATACAACACTGATATCCTAACCCTTAATAAGTGTTCCCTAAACTATAAATGGCAACACGTCTGAATTGTTTCCTTGTAAATTATATTGACCAACATCTCATACATGTTGCCTTAGAAATGATTTAATTTTTTTTACGAAAAATAAAATAACAGAACTCTTCATTGGAATTTCAAAACGAAAATTTATTCAAGAGTCGATGTTCTCTCTCAGAAGAACAACGAGAATTGAACGAAAGCTCGCAGCTCCTGGTTCGTCATGCAGAATTGAAACTGAACATTTTATTTAAACTTGTAGTCATCCAAGCTAGCTAGCGAGAAGAGCACTTAGTACAGAGAAGTGACATAGGATTACATCAACACAAACATATATACATAAACGTTGCTCATGCTCATGCTCATGCATGGTCCTTATTTAAGATTACATATACTGAACTCAACACCACCTCGATAAACAACATAAATCAAGCAGAGCTATGATTAATATGGATGTTCTCCTCAGTGGCGTAGTTGGTCTCAAAGGTTGATGTGAAAGACCATGAATGGATGTCATGTCTCTCACGGTGGGTATTCCACGTGGTTGCGCTAAAACCAACACTAACCTCCTTTGGAAGCACAACTTTCAAATCAATTTGTTGAGCAACAGTGGTAATTTGACCGTTTTGATGTGTCACAACAACACTCAATGTCTTAGTTGGAGAGTCATATATTATAGTTACTTTTTCCAGTGCTCCAGAAACCCTGTTCCATTTTACAAGATTCATTGACATTACAGAGTTGACATCAATTCCGATATGTCTAAATGTTGGGTCCCTTGTATTGTTGTAAGAATCAAATTCTACAGCAACAAATTGATTGTAACCATTTTTTTCATCAAGGATTCCAAGATTCTTACCTTCTGAGTTGGGGGGGATTGTAGTCCCCCATGGTGCAAGAAAAAAAACAAGTCCATCAGATATTTTATAACCGGGGACATCACTTACAACAAAAGAGAAGGAAGAGATTATTTTGATTAAAATTGAATTATTACCAAATATGAAAACACAAGCATGTTTCACTATGTTCGAGATATGATTTGTAAATCGGGCAGGTGTGCTATTGCATAATTTGCATTGTGAATTTACGGAGGAAAAACGCGGATTGAGAGAATGAGGAGGATTGTGATGTTTTCATTTTTAAATCTATTGGATTATATTGAATTTTTTTTGAAATTATTGATTAACAATTTAAATAATAACTAATTATTAATGAAGAATATTTTTCGTCACTAAATTTTCCTTTATATAAAATGGGGTGGGATGTAGATTTTAGATAAGAATGGGGTGGAGTGTAATTCTAACAAACCTTAAGGGGGGTGAGTGTACTTTACTCAATTTAAATCTAAAGGTTACTTTATTTCTTTCCAGCGCAGCAAGTTACTATTTTCATCTAAGATACTATTTTCCTATGAGTAATGCTATATGGTACGAGAGATTACGTACGACTATTACAACTGTTCAAAAAAAAAGCAAAGTTACGGTTTTTGGGGGTTTAAAACCGCCACAAAATTACAACTGTCAAAATAAAAAGAAAAGCTACGGTTTCTGGCGGTTTAAAACCGCCAGAAATTGCTTCGTGCGTGGTGCACGAGGCCCAAGGTCGTGCCCGCATTTTCCTTTTCCTATATACTACATGTGTGTGACTTATACATTGTATAAATCCTCTTGCAATGCACAAATTAAGTTTCTTAATACATCCACATCTACTATATGTAAATGTAATTTGATACTTGAAATGACTTTTTTACCTTGCTGGTATAAATTTAAAATTTATTTACCAATCTAGTGCAACTTTTAAAATATTTACACAACTAGTGTAAATCGCCACTAGAATCGGCGATATATATTTTTTCTTTTCATGTTTTAAAGAAATCGCCAACAGTTATGGCGATATATATATTTTTCTAGTATCGCTATCGTCATTGGCGTTAACCAAATATAAAACTTTTAAGTATCGCCACTCACATTGGCGATTTTTATTTTTTTGAGTATCGCCATTCCTAATGGCGAGGTCCTTTTTTTGAGTATCGCCATTGCTACTTAATTGTGGATCGAAATAGTGTTAAGAAATTAGACATACTTGCTACCTATGAATGATTGAGCTCCATTTGCTGTTTCTTTTCCACGTATTTATGAATAGTTTAGTTTATACTTTTCTACTCTCACGGACCTGGATCCAGTGAAGCTAGGAAATCCATAAACAGACCAGTTGCTCAAGAAGTACGTGACAATCTTATTTACAATTACAGTCCCACTTATTGCGGGAAGGCTGGGAAAGGATATGATGAAGTTTATATAATTGCACCAGTCTAAATGCTGGAGAAATCAGCCAATAATAATAACATACATGCATGTATGTATGATGCTTATTATGATGTAACGTTGTGTGAGTCTATGCACAAAAATGAAAATAAGATACCATTGTTCCAAAAAAAAACAAGTGTTAAAAAAAGAAAAAAGGACATCGCCATTCCTAATGGCGATACTCAAAAAAATCAAAATCGCCAATGTGAGTGGCGATACTTAAAAGTTTTATATTTGGTTAACGCCAATGACGATGGCGATACTAGAAAAATATATATATCGCCATAACTGTTGGCGATTTCTTTAAAACATGAAGAAAAAAAATATATATCGCCGATGCTAGTGACGATTTACACTAGTTGTGTAAATATTTTAAAAGTTGCACCACCAGATTGGTAAATAAATTTTAAATTTATACCAGCAAGGTAAAAAAAGTCACTTGAAATATGTACAATCAATCTATTTTACTCCTTTAAATATCTATTTTTATCAAAAGCGAGGCCAGTTTGAAACAAAAGATTACCTTGATCTTCCCAACGCACATGGGTAGTAAGATTCTGATTTGATATCGAGAGAAGGAAACATGCAAATCTTAAATAATAGAAGAAAACAAATCTCAATGCGGCAATAATTTCAATTTTGTGTTTATATATAAGACCATAAACATGACTGCAATTCCATATGCCTTTTATTTAAAGTTAAATGATATTTTATAAATATACATAAAGTTGAGAAATAACTTCTCTCAATAATGGTACAATAATCAAGCCAATAAAAATCGGCAAAACCCCCTAAAAACCCAGCAATTACGAAAAATATCGTCTATTAACCTCTAAAAACACCCACAAGCTTAGGATTGATCCCTGTTGAAGTAAAAAACAACCTATCAGTCTCACACTCGCACTACACATGCAATAGAGAGCCAGCTACATCAATTGCAACAAAAGAACCACCGCAAAGATCAATAACGCCATAGTTTATCTATTAGTAATTTCATCTTTATTATTATCCATCAGCTAGAGATTATATGTCACTTATTTTATCTTTATTATTTGAGACGAAAAATATCTCTCTATAAAATTTGTCACTAATTTCATCTTTATTATCCACCAGCTAGAGATTATTTGACGGATTCTGATATTCTGTCGCAAAAGTTAATTGGGGTAACTAAGGGTAGTGTATCTTTTTTTAGAAGAATGGATTTTAGTGCCATGAGAAAAATTGAAGGTAATAGATGTAATTTACTCTATTTTAAGGTACTAGTGTTTTTTTACCTGTGCGTTGTACGGGGAGTATGTCTATTGTATTTGATACATCAATCAATCATTTGATTATTAAAAATTATTAAACAAGCGATGAAATAGAAGAATCTGAAATGTAAAGCAAAGTGGACAAAAAGACTTCTCTTCTAAGCATGATCGAGATCATCAGGAACTCGTTTGGCATTCTTCATGAACATGAAGACAATAGCACAAATCATATATATAAGGAATCTGCAATAAAGCAGACGATAAACACATATTAATCATGGTAAAAAGAATGTGATAGTAGCACAAATCAGATTATGAAAGATAAATAATAAAGTATGACATCATTGTGTTTATATCAAGTCATACAAATCAAGATTTTGCATGAGAGGTTGTTCTGAAATCTCCTCCGCTTTCCCCCACTCCAAAGAAGGAAATGTGATAAACGCGTCCCTTGTTAAGTAAAGATTGGAACTTGTAAATTAGAGACTGCCTTACAGAAGCGTGGATCTTCCAACCCTGATATTAATATAAGAAAATACTAGGATTTGAATGGACAGTGAAGATTCAATAAATTAAACAGAAATCAAGAACCTATTGATACATTTGCATCCATCAGCACTAATTCCATGGAGTCGGACAATTTCTTCCCAAAGAAGCTTGGGACTACCCACAACCGGATGGGCGTAGCAACAGTTGCCCATGTATCTTTGGAAGCGTTGATTTTTGAGATATCATCATTTTTGAAACTTAGTGCAAGGGAATTGGCCATCGCGCGCAAGATGGGTTATAAGACCCAATTGCTTATCCACATTTCTATTTCTCCTGATTTCTGCTATTTTATTTTTTAAAAAGTTGTTCCCAATATGTGTTCTCCTCTTTCCCCATTAGTTCTCTTTTAATTGTCTCATTTTCTCCCCCAGTTTTGTTTCTCTCTCTTTTCTCATCTGACATTTTAAATTTTCAGTTTCCTTGTATCTTTTTTCCTTTTTGCCCATTAATTGTCTTTCTCTCCCCCCTCCCCCAATTCGTTGTTCTCTCTCTCCCCCCATGTGAAAATCAATATTTTCTCTAATTGTAGGGACGCAAATACAACTAATTTATGATGAGCGATTAAAATTAAAACTAAAAAATCAAAACAACTAAATGATGTTTTCAGTTTCTGCGTTTAGTTTTCAAATATCTGTTTTCTAAATGTTGGAAAAATGTCATTCAAACTGTTTTCTTCTTCTGAAAATTGTTTTAAAATTTGTTTCTGGAAATTGTTTTAAAAACTGTAAAACTAAAACTGCAATTAAACAAACCCTTTTAATCTTGCTCTTTTTCTAGTTATCGCAGGGTTGGGACTAAATACCATCTAAGGGTTGGGTTAGGGGTATCAATGTTTGTTAAGAATACTGATATCTTTACTATGTATTTTTATTTTCTTTGTAATGGGTTGGGGCACCCCTTGTGCTCTCCATCGATTCCATTTGGCTTACAAAATAAACAAGCGGACTCCAACCCACATACAATCTAATTAAAAAATAAATAATGCAATCTATGCTAGCTATCAGCCTAGGGTATACCCACTCCCAAGTACAAACCCACATATATACAATTTAATTAAGCATCTAATTAACGCATAAGAGTATACTTTGTTTTTTTTTAATGTTTCATTTAAGAGAAAAGATAGAAATGAGAAGAAAAGATAGAAAATGTAGAATATGTGAAGATTTAATGAGACATCGAAAAGAGTGATAAATAAAAAATGAAAGTTGAAGAGTGAAAAATAAAATGTGTATGAATAAATCATAGCTCTTTTTTAATCTGATTTTGAAAGTAAAATAAAATATCATTACATAAGTACAATTATTGAGAAGATCGACCACCCCTCAATTAGGGCCAAAACAAGATTATATACAAAATAACAGAGCTCTTAGCAGTAAAAAAAAATTGTTTCTAGTGGCACTTAATTAATGGCATTTGAGAAGGTTAAGTGCTAAAAAAACCATTAACTTATTGGCATTTTCTCTCAAATGTCACTAATCAAGTGTCATTAGAAACAATTTTTTTTTATAGCCAAATGCGAGTTTCGACTATAAAAAAAATCTAAATGCCACAAGTGACTCTACTTAGTTTTAACGTTTTTTTTTAAATTTCACTCACTTATCCCACTGACACTCACGGAACACACATGATACAACACACTCATCTCACACGCATCAAATTTCACTCATCTCGCACAAAAAACTCTAGGAGTTTGTTTGGTTGCAATTTTTAAAAACTGTTTTTAAAAAAAATATATTTGAAGTAGATGTTTTTAGAGGTACGGACTCCTAATAATTACGAGTTGCCACGTACCTCTTGCATGCATATATACAAAGATTATTTTCTGATGTTGTCATGTTGACAAAAAAAAAAAACAAATGTATTTTATTAGTATTATATGTGGCAAGAAATATGGGCCGTTGGCCCTCCCAATTATCCAAAAAAAAAAAAACGAAATATCATTAGATAAGCAACGGTGAAAAATCAAACACACGTGCCAAAGATAAAACAAAAGGCCAACCCATCAATTAATTAAGTTGCTAAAGATAAAAATTGGACGACAAGGGGTAGTGGGTTAGATTCTCATCGAAGGACACCAAAGTTGTTCAATCTTAAATATTTCATGTATTTGTTTATCGGACTCGTGTCGACATAAGAGTTCTATTTTTTCCTCAAACAACCACAATAATTCATTACTTCCTCCGTGCTAAAAAATTGTTGTTTAATTAATCTTCCTCCATTTTTTCTAAAATATTTGTTGTTTTAAAAAATTAGTGTAATTTTTCCCAATTTTTTATCATCTAAACCACCATTTCACACACACTTTAAGAAATATAGTTAAAGTAGTTGGTAGTATTAAATTTGTTCCAAATTTATATCAACATTCTAAAATTAACCCAACTCACTTTTCTTAATCTATATTCCTCATTAGTGAGTTGCATAGTGGAAAGAGAGAAAAAGTTCAATTAAATGAAGGCAATTTTGTCCAAAAATAATTAATGCATTACAAATTCCAAGTTGGTTCATTTCTTATTAAAATGACCAAGGTGCACCCCTCATTTGGTTCTTATGAAAAAGAATGGAGGGAGTATTAAATGAAGGTTTTAGACAAATAGTAATATTAGTAATTGTCACCTTACTTTTTATGTTATAATCTTAAACAACAATTTTTGTGAAATTGAAAGAGTAATTAACAAGGGACTTACAAGAAGAGGCAAATACAAATCTTAAATGTTGTCTAGTTGGTAAGCATGATACCCTGTAATTAAAATTAAGAGCACATGCAACACAAATTTGAATTTTAGAAAAAATATTGAGTTTAATGGATATGCACTGACAGTGTAAAATAGTTTTACACAGTCATCCAATCAAAGCATGCCACATAGGAGAGATAATTACATTTGACTTTAATTTTAATTAAAAGAATAATATATTTTCTGATTTTGCGAAATTCAATTGGATGTCTGAGTAAAACTATTTTACACTGTCAGTGCATATTCATTAAACTCAAAAAATATTTATAGGGAGGGATATGTAATCATTTATCTAGCGGGTGGTAACATTTGTTAAAAAATATATATAAATTTTACATCATAGCCTAAAGAGACGCCACTCTATTGCACCCTATCTTTGTCAAAGCATCCACAATGATATTGATACTGACTTCTTTAAAAATATGACAAACTTTCCAACAAGGATGGACACACGTCTAACGGTAGGGGGCAATTTCTCCACTAAGATTTTTTTTTACACGGGAAAGATAAATTGCACCAGTCAGAAATCGATCCCTGGACCTCCCTCTACCTAACCCATATGTCCCCCACTAAAATTTCTAATACAATTTTGACATAATGATTCATAAACATATGGATACTACAAACATAAAAAACACCCATTTTCCTGCAGATTTTACTTCACAAATTTCCTAAGGATTTTGCTTCAGATTTAGCACCGGTTATTTAGCGGTGGTTTAAAACCGCTAAAACGTTATTTCCTGTGAAAATGTCTTCAAAAATAGTACTTTTCTGCGGATTTTCTTACGAAATTTTTCTTCATATATTTCTGAAGAAAAATCCGTAGGAAAATGCAGAGGAAAATATGTAGGAAAACACGTGTTTATTTATGTCTCTACTATAGAAGTGTTTATGAATCATTATTACTTCTAATAATTCACCTATCAATCTACTCCACTTTTTAAATGTGTGTCTTTAGTAGGTGCACTTTATAACACTCCCTCCGTTCTTATTCAATGTTTCTTGAGGGCATATTATTGATTTTTTTCAACATTTCTTTAGTGCCTTCGAAGATAAAAGATTGAATGAAGTTATGTGCTTTTTGTAATTTAAATGTGTGTCTTTAGTAGGTGCACTTTAATTTGTTTTCTCTTTTGTATTTGGGATTGTCTAGATTGTTGGAAAAATTGGGAAGAAAAGTTGAGTCATGAACGAATCACTGCCGTCTTCCTTGAAAGTAAAAATTTCGACACTCCGACAAACCTCCGTTGCAATTTGTTGTCGGGTTTGCTCCCCAAGGTTAACACAGTCGCATGCAAGGTAATGTGCACTCAAAACCTAAATATGCTGAAGTCTCTACAACAATGTTCAAAATATAAAAAATAAGAGAAAAACATTTTTTCTCCTTTTCTTTTTTAACGTGTATATATGAGGAGTGTTAACTTACTCCCACTAATTTTTTAGAAGGAGTAAGTTAGCATGTAACACATTTTTGACAAAAAAGTCTAATTTTTGACAATTTTTGTGGCAGCTTCAAACATTTTATTTAGTTTTGTTTCTCCAGCTCTTATTACTTATACAACACTAGTATTTTTTTACCCGTGCGTTGCACGGGGTATACATTTAAATTTTGTATTGTGTTTTCTTATTTTTTTAATTATTTATTTGTAAGAAAATGAGAATTTTTTTTTTATAATTAGGTGTATTTTTGCGAAGTGTTAATTTATGTTTTTGGTTGTGTTTTTTTTTTGTCGTAGTTTTTTTATGAGTACATTTGTTTTTTTTATTTGTGTCGTTTGTCCTTGTTTATCTAATTGATGCTTTAGATTTATGCTTTTGATATAACCATTTTATTGTACTTTACAGATAAATGTAGTATTTTTTGTATGATTTTATTTAATATTAAGTTTATCTTTTTGAAGCTCATAACTCATATGAAATAAATAATAATAATTTGAAGTTAATAGTATAAGTCCATAAAATGACATTATTGATGAAGGAAGATCAAGAGGAAGAATTATGAGAGTTTTTTCATTGAATGACCTTTAACTTTTAAGGTTCTTTATGAATATTAATTATTAGTTGATTAATATTTGAACTAATATACACTATATGTTTTTTTAGTGACATCATATTTAAAATTAATTTTATCCTGTGAAATTCTATAATTTATAATCAGGAGTTACAAAAGAAACAAATAAAACGGTCAAGAATATAAAAATTTTGTACAAAAGGTTTCATAATAAAATGATCAATGATTAGGATTATAAGTAATGAATGACAAAGATTGATTTCATATTAATTTACTCATATATTTATGTATATGACCATGGAAAAATTTTCACTTATGTGTATTAAAGTATTAAATTACATTTTTACCCTCATGGTTGCAAAAAATTCTCCTTTATATTATAGATGAATTAATGATTTCTTTTTGAATTTCATAACTCATATGCAATAAATAATAAAAAAAATTAAAGTAATTTTCAATTAATAGTATAAGTCTATAGAATTAGATTGACGAAGGAATTTCAAGAGGAAGGGATAGGGAAGTTTTTTTTTTATGGAGTGACATTTAACTTTTAAGGTTTATTATTAATATTAATTATTAGTTGATTAGTACTTCAACAAATCTAAACTAATAATATGTGTCTTATGGAATTAATAACTAATATCATATTTAATATTTACTTTGACCTATGACATTCCATAACTCATATAAGTTAAACAATAATAAAAACATTGAAAATACTTTAAGCTTAATAGTATAAAGTTATATACAAATATTGATGGAGAAAGTTCAAGGCGATATCGAACGGCTGAGATTAAAAGTCTGCTAAATATCGAACTGTTTTGAAAAATCTCATATGAAATAATATGTATAATTACTTATAAGTTCATAGGTAAAAACAAATATATGAAACATTGTTTATTGATAGACTATTTTACCCTACAGGTTTTAAACTTATCCATTGTATTATATACAAATAAATATAAATACCTTTTTGAATTTTAGAACTCCTATAAAATATATAATAATATATTTATTTAAAATAATTTTCAATTAATAGTAAAAGTCCATAAAATGACAATGATGAAGGAAGTTCAAAAGGAAGGGACACGACAATTTTTTTTTATTAAGTGACCTTTAACTTTCAAGGTTTATTCTTAATATTAATTATTAGTTGATTAAAATTTCAAAGAATAAAGTATAATAAAACCCATGTTTAAAAGCCAATAATATTGGAGATGCAATCAACGGTCCTGATCCAATCTAACGAAAATAAGTAGTATTTTTACACAAATGTCCATACTTAATTTGAGAATTATGTACAATGAATTGTTCAATGACAAAGTTACCCCCAAGGTAGCAAAAACTCTTCCTTTATAGATAGTATAGATAGATCCGATCACTTTTACACTTCCAACAGTTTGATATATGAACATCTATAATCTATAATCTATAATCTATCTATCTATAATCTATCTATCTATAATCTATATAAAAGCAAAGTTTTGCAGCATTGGGGGCAAAAAAGTCCTTCAACAAATTAATTCAAAAGCTATTAAATCTGAGCATGAATATTTTTGTAAAAAACACATTTTATTTCACTCAGATTTGATCTCAGCCGTTGATTCGCCATTGTCTCAGTTTCACTCCTTCTTTCATTCAATCTAACTTTCGTTCCTTTTCTGACCTGAAACGTTTTTCAGTTTCAACAAAAGAGAAACGCTAACGCTTCCCCTTTCTCCTTCTCTTAGCCGTTTCTTTAGGTTTTAAATCGTTTAAAACCTTCTATAGAGAAGTCGTGTTTGCTGCTTTTCTGTGTCTGCCTCTGATTTCCAGTACCTCCTCGACACCCCCGCCCTTCCACCGCCTTCTGGAACACCGTCATCATCGGCTTCATCTGCAACCACATGCTCCTCAACGCCCTCCTCCTCCACTGTATTTGATCTCTGGTGGTGTTGTGCTATTAATTTAGAAAGAAATGATCTGATTCTTTTTTTACTCCGTCACTTATGCTTGAAGTTTGGTTGCTTGGTGTCTGACAAGTTCTTGGGGCAGGTTAGCGGAAGTAACCGATCATTGAATCTTCGCAGGACGATGGACGTGGCCTGAGGCCTAGACGGAGGCTACATGACTCGACGAAGTACAATTTGATCTCTGCGGGAGAGTTCGGTGACGATTCCATCACATGGATTCCTTTTCAGGTTTGCAATTTTGTTTCTTCGTCATTTGTGATTATTGTGGCATTTTTTTGATTCCTTATCTGTTTAGATTTAGTTTCTTAAAGTGCAGTATTTTGCTGATTTAGGTGAATTTATGTTCATATATATAGTAATGCTACTAGCTTAGTTGGAATCAGAGTTTATCAATGGTGATTATCGCAAACAGTTGACTCTTTTTTTCTGATCTGATATTGCAGATTGGGTGCGCCTTTGCTGGGATTATGGGGTTCCAGTTTGTGCATTGGTGTCGTTCTTCTACATTGTTCTTGATTGTGGTATTGAATTTTCTTTCCCTCTCTCTCTCTCTGTTGTCCCTGAAAGGCCCAAATTTTTTTTGTCTCTATCAATTATTGTTAATATTGAATTTTCTCCATTTAGGGTCCATGAGTACTTGATGCATGTAAATGTTATCTCTGCTATTTTATTTTGTTCTCATATATGTTTTAATGGGTTGTTTTAGCCTGATTTCTACCATGGGTTACATTATGCTACAGGTGGAAGACAAAAGGTTTGGCTATCCTGGGGGGATCATTGTAATTGGGTTACTGAGAGACCTGAATATCTCGAATATTCACTATTCAGGGGTTTATCACTTTAACTACAGTAAACACTTCTTCCTATCCTCTTCTTGGCTTGGTTATATAACACTAACATAAGAAGCCAAATTTTAGTGATAACACATTACAAGTCAGCAATTTCTGGTCCAGTTCTATCGCTAATAAATGGACTAGCTTGATGTTTCCACTATATTTATAAGATATAACTCTTAGATCATTTGAAAATCTACAATTTGGCTTGGAATCAGCATGATTGTGTTCATTCGGGTATGATTGTAAGTGGAGAGATTTTAGATCTGTTCATTGATTGTATGCAGCTATGATTGTACTCTATTCATTTTAGTATGTGTTTGGATTTATTTTTGTTCTGTTCAAAACAGCTTAAGTTGTGTCAAAATTATCTATACTGATTCTATGCATGCGTTTTCTCTCTTATTGGCCCCTCATTTTCTTGAATGTTTTTGATATAGGATGTTTCTAGATTTATTCTTGAAATAATTCACTTTTTATGGTCCCTGTCATTTGACACAAAAGTGTGCAGTTAGAGGACACATTAACCAAATGTCTATCCTCACAACCTTTCATGATTCAAGTGAGTTTCTTAGTTCACATGCCTCAGCCAAAACATTTTTCCAGTTGCTCCAATTTGATTTTGGGCTGAGTTGATTGGGATATTATATATTGTGGGATTTTAGCAGGTAGAATTCAAAGTTCAAACACTACTTGCAGATGAAAATTTAAGTGTTAATTTAGTGTTCTATGTTAATTAAGTCTGAAATGTTTAGCCTTTTAGGTGACTTTTTTTTATGGATTTAGATTACATTCAACTTATGGATATGAAATAGCAAAATTCCCATCCGTATATGGTTCAATTGTTGGTAGTGACTGATATGAGAACACATGTTGGGATATTAGGTTCAGATCAAGTTCCAGTGGTGGGTGTGAGCCTGGAGATAGAGAAAGTATTTGCTATAATGGAGCAGCATTGGAAGGACCTAAACCAGGTGATCATAATGGATATATTGCTTACAATTTAGATTACATCAAACTTATGGATATGAAATAACCAAATTATCATATGTGATGTATGAATATTAGTTTGACGGTTGTTAATTTTCTGTTTTTGGTTATTTATTCGGACTTCTTGATCAAATTCTTAATTTTTTTTCACTTATCAAAAAAGTGATTTTGAAGGGACCGTAGTGATGATAGACCTGAGATCTACCAAAAAAAGTGAATGTGAAGAAAAGGAAATAAGACGGATTTTAGTGCCAGAAGTCTGCTATCATGCTTAGTTTCTCTTCATTAATTAGAAGTCTACTCACACTTCCCTCTGTACCAATTCAATAGTGGAATTTGGACTTTCCTTGGGAAACTTGGGTGGCGTTGTGGACAATGAATGAAGATGCTTGCAACCTCCAAGCATCTGCATGTGCTTTCCTTCAGTGACATTATTATTGATATGAAATTAGGTTTACCCATAGGGTTGAATAAACTGTCACCATTGTTGATTGTTTTGGTGTGTGATTGGTATTGTGATATTGATTTGTAGAAAGTAGATTTTGACCTCTACTTTTAATGTTTGGAAACATTTGAGTTGTCATTGTGGACCTATTATAAATATTAAATAGTTATATTTTGTATCTGATTTTTTGTATAGGAATTTATATTTTTGTATCTGTCAAGGGAAATTTTTTATATCTTTCTTTCAATTAGTTTAAATTTTGAAGTTCGTTTGTAACTCTCAAACTTAATTCTTCAGTTAAGAGCATTCTTAAAATCAAATTAACCTATTGGTTACTATATTATGAGTAACTGTGTGAGTGATGGACATATTAAAGCCATAATTTCAGCCTTTAATTTGGATCATCTCAAAACCCAATAAATTTACAAACACATACTATATGCAAATTTTGCACTGTTTTCTGTAATGTGATGTCCAACATCCAAGGCCAAAATTGGTACTTGATTAATGATTAGAATATAAAGCCTCAACACTTTGTAGGGTAACAGTGTTGTGGCTCAACAACCAGGAACAAAAGCAGCCAAAAAGAAACACATAGTTTTGGCTATACACACCTCACATGTTGTAGCCATGGCATTTACTTCAAAATATTCTTGAAAGCCTGCAATCTTTTTTCGTACACATTATTTGACAGTTTAATCATCCACAGTCACGAAGTGACAATTTGAGTTGCTGTTACAGAAACATGCACAACACATTGAAAGAAAGAAAGAAAGATGGTTTCTGACGTCTCTGTTTCTTCTTCTAAGCGCTCTTCAGCTACTCCTAACTTCTCCAACCCATTCACGACAAGATACTAACTTATAACTTTATTGATCTTTTTGCTTCCTCGAAATTTGTAGTTCAGCTTCTGTATTGTCACTTGCATTGTGTAAAATTTTAATAAACCATACTACCATTGAGATACATGATTCTTTTCTGTTTTATTTTTAGCCAATATATTTTTAACAGATTTGGTTTCCTTAACTTTCTAGGACTGCCAGTGTATCTTTCTAAATTCCTTCCACTAAACTGTCAAATTATGAAGCTCATATTGTGTCTCTTTGTTTTGTTTTAACTAGAGGCTGTGTAACACCATTAAATTTATTAAAAAAATTGAAACTGATGGGGGTTGTGCACAAGCAATAATATGGAGATGATTTGATTAAATTAAAACATAGGGGGTGTTAGCAAAATGATGGAATCCCAAGGGAATTTTAGTGAAGCTTGCAATTTAATATTAAAGGTACATAAATTAATAAATTTAAATATTTATTACTATACACTATTAAATCTATTAAAAAGATTGAAGCTGAAGGGATTGTGCACAAGTAATAATGTGGAAATGATTTGATTAAATTAAAACATAGGGGAGTTAGCAAAGTGATGGAATCTCAAGGGAATTTTAGTGAAGCTTACAATTGAATATTAAAGGTACATAAATTAATATATTTATTAGTATATTAAAAATTAATTTAATTCTAGCCTCTTGGTTCCTTTCTTTGATGTTAGATGCACACTCTTGAGCTTTATATATAGTTACAATAGTATGTGCATAGACATCAAAGCCAGAGCTAATATTTTGTCATGGCTAACTCCATGA
This sequence comes from Lotus japonicus, assembly GCF_012489685.1. Classification (NCBI taxonomy): domain Eukaryota; kingdom Viridiplantae; phylum Streptophyta; class Magnoliopsida; order Fabales; family Fabaceae; genus Lotus; species Lotus japonicus. The sequence continues at coordinate 55,834,614 of NC_080042.1, forward strand.
ATTCATATTCTGTCATGTCCAACACTGTTCCTCCCTTTGCATTTGCAGTTTTGCACGAAATGAATAGGGTAATGGTCAATTGCGCTTCTTTGTTGTTTTACTCTCTCTTATATGTTTTCATCTTAATAGTTCTACAAAAGTTCAAGTGGTTCTGCTGTTGTGTTTTAGTTTAAAGATAAAAATCCTTCATGTGTGGTAACACTTTCAAAAACCCAAACTGTTGGAAGTTATGTGGTGAGCATCACAGAATATCTATCTATTTGTTCCTTAGTTTCATTGATATTTTATATTCATGTTTTGATGAACTTTTTCATTTTTCTGGCCTTGCCAACTAAAATTGCAGTGTTTATTCGTCAATTTGGAGTTTCTCCATTGAAGCTTCGAGGGCATGTGGGTGATGATGTTACGTGCAAACTGCTGAGCAAAAACAAGAAATATGTGAGGATTGGATCAGGCTGGAAGAAATTTTGTCAACGTAATGGGGTTCGTGCAGGAGATATGTGTTGCTTTAAGTTTACAAAGATCGCAGTTGTTGAAGTGTCTATTGTTTTTGGATAATTTTATGGGAGTATAATCGGATGGCTTGCTGCTATGTGAAAGTTTAATTTTGTTCCTGAATAATAGTTATGTGAATTTCAATTGGCAGATTCGTATGAGTTTGTCCTAAAACTTTTTCCCAGATTGTTATTATGTATTTGGTTTGTTGATCCAATGTTCAATGTTAGTTGTTTGAATCTTTACTGTGAGTTTAAATTTAGTTTGGATTTTTACCTATCTAGCAATGTTAAATTAACAAAGCCTTTAAAAGATACTGGCCATGACAGTCATGTGGAGGCACGTGAGAAGAAACTGATACCAAAAAAAGCTGCATTTTTTATTTAATTCTTTTTTTTATTTAGCTTAATCCCTTTCAGTCCTTTTTGATGGTGTAAAAATGATATTAATTTTTTATATTATTCCAGTTTATGGTTATTTTAATGTGTATTTTCATACCCTTTTTAATTTAATTTTGTTTTGTTTTAAAACTAATTATCTTTCATTGTTATTTTTGAAAATAAATTTTAACGCTATATTATTATCTTTAATTCGAAAATAAAATGGTAAGATTTTTATGTACAAGTTGAGAGGTATTTAAGGCATTATAAAGGCACATTAAATTTCAACTTATTAATAATATTCAAGATTTTAAATTTTAAATTTATTAATTCCTTTGAAACTCCCGAATGTTTTCAGTTTTCTATTGTAACCCTTTCTATGATTATGATGATAAATATAAGAATATGCAATCAATGTGACTTTTCTTTACCTATTTTAACCTATTTTAATAACATATTTCCAGTTATTTTTTTATTTAGTCAGTTTAATGACCTTATCAGCAGCCATAAGATCCAAAGGAGAGATTGCTTTAGCAGTTGCATCAAGTGGAATTGCAGCTTTGCTCATTCCTGGCAGTCGAACAGCTCACTCCAGGTTCTGTATTCCAATTAATGTTGATGAAGACTCTACCTGCAACATTATACATGGAAGTCCATTGGCTAAATTGATCATCAGAGCTAAAATCATAATATGGGATGAAGCACCCATGACTCACAAACATTGTTTTGAAGCGGTGGATCGAACTCTAAGAGATATTATGAGACTTACCAATAAAAACAGCAACATCAAGCCTTTTGAAGGAAAAGTTGTTGTGTTAGGTGGAGACTTTAGGCAAATTTTACCAGTAATGTCTAAAGGTAGAAGGGAGGATATAGTCCACGCCACCATCAATGCTTCTTATCTTTGGGATCATTGTCAGGTACATTGCCATTTCTCCAAAAAAATGTCTGCTTTTAAATTGATCAATTACTTCCAAACAAATAAAAATTAACCAATAACTTCAGCTATAACAATATTCTTATCTTTTGAATCATGACCAGGTGCTTACATTAACAAAAAAACATGAGGCTACAAACTGGAAAAACAGCTGTAGAGGTTGATGAGCTAAAAAAATTTCCAGAGTGGATATTAAGCATAGGAGATGGAAATGCAGGTAAGCAGATAGAAGATGAAACAATCCTAGACATCCATTAGGATTTTTTGATCCCACATTCAGGTGATGCAATGGTTTCTATTGTCAACTCTACTTATCCGTCTTTCCTTCAGAACTACGAAAATCCAAAAAATTTCCAACGTCGTGCTATTTTAGCTCCTACAAATGAGATTGTTGATAATTTGAATGAATACATGATGTCATTGTTGCCTGCAGATGAGAAAATTTATTTGAGTGTCGATAACACATGTTCATCATACGACAATTATGACAGTCCAGATGATATCCATACACCAGAGTTTTTAAACACAATAAACTCTTCAGGCTTGCCTAATCATCTGTTAAAGCTAAAAAAAAAGAGCTCCAATGATGCTTTAAAGAAACATCGATCAATCAGCTGGATTGTGCAATGATACACGTCTGATTATCACTGAAATGGGCAAATATGCTTTGGAAGGCAAGGTTATATCAGGAACAAATACTGGAAAAAGGGTGTTTATACCAAGATTAACATTAACCCCATCAGATAGGAGAATTCCTTTAAAGTTTCAAAGGAGACAATTCCCTATAGCGCTCTCTTTTGCCATGACAATCTCTAAAAAGTGTAGGGTGATATTTGCCAAAATCGGTGTTTTCACATGGCCAATTATATGTAGCCTTCTCTAGAGTCACCAATCGTAAAGGATTAAAAATCCTCATTTGCGATGGTGATGACAGTAATTCAAATAGTAATTCAAATGTAGTTTACAAAGAAGTATTTCGCAATGTAATGTGAAGAGGATGTTTTTTTTCAAAAATGTTACTTTAATTGTGTGTTTAACTTTTTCTGGGTAATCATGTGTATTCAGACTTTACTATATATTTTTCCGCTTGCTGATCAATGAAGGTTATTTAAATGATGAAACACTTCATATATACTTAGCTTTCAACTGGCCTCTTATTTCCCAGCAACGAAACAAGATTGCTCCTCATTAGTTCAAACCAATTCACCATATTTAATTTAAAAAAAACATAAGAATTCATAAACTAAATTTTTGTATATCTTTTAATCAATGAAATATATTTAAATAAAAACAAATTTAACAAAAACAACACACACAAAAACCAAAAAATGAATATCCCCCGTGCATCCCACGGGTAAAAAGTACTAGTAGAGTGATAAAAGGCCATTAAAACCACTCTTTAACGTCATATGCACGTTGATAAGATAGAGTGTAACTGATATGTTGTATTCTAACATATTGATGCAATAAAATAATAATAGAAAAGGTTGTAACATATTAACTCTGTTCCTAAATATAAGACCTATTCTAAAAATTTGCGCTTATTAAGAAAACACTTAATGTGAGTATGTGACTAATTAGTGTATTAGTTTTTTAAAAATGCATACATTCTTCCCTATTTATCCTTTATCATTTTCCCTCACTAATAATCATTGCATTTATTAATGGTAGGTGGTAACTTTGAAATTGAAAACATACAATTATGTGTGGGGTAAATATGGAAGAGTACAAAACCTTTTGCTAGATTATTGTAAGAGGTCTTATATTAGGAACATGAAGTTTTGAAACTAGGTCTTATAATTAGGAACGGAGGGAGTAATTACTTAGTGTCATTTATCCTTCATAGATTACTCTAGAGAAAATCGGTCGCTACTTTGCATTGTTATTTTTATTCTATTTCTTAGCGACGGAAATTTCGGTCGCTAACATTTCAACCTCTAAATCGGTTGCTACTTTGTATTGTTATTTTTATTCTATTTCTTAGCGACGGAAATTTCGGTCGCTAACATTTTCGTCGCTACTTTGCATTGTTATTTTTATTCTATTTCTTAGCGACAGAAATTTCGGTCGCTAACATTTTCGTCACTAAATCGCTACTTTGCATTGTTATTTTGATTCTACTCTTAGCGACAGAAAATTCGGTCTCTAACACTTCCGTCGGTAAATCGGCCACTAATAGCGACATATATATCGGTCGCTAAATAATTCATTGCTAAAACGGTAGCTACTTTGTTTTGTTATTTTTATTCTACATTTAGCGACAGAAATTTCAGTCACTAATAATTTTGTCGCTAGCTCGGTCGCTAATAAGTCTAATGTGGAGTATGACCAAAATATGATGGATCCCATCGCAAAATCTGTCGCTATTTGTGACTGAAATATTTCGGTCGCTAAATCCGTCGCTAAAGAGCGAATTTCTAGTAGTGAGGGTTGTATAAATGGTTCATGAAACGTTTAGGTTAAATAACCCATCGTTCACTCACATTAAAAAATAAGTAAGTTGAAATTTCTAAATTTGCAAAATAAAAATGTGAAATAGCGTCGACCAAAAACCAATGTTAAACAACTAAAAATCAATGCAAAAGCTGATTTAGAGTCAGCCTGGCGTCAGCGTCGGGTGGAAGTTGAAAGGCTCAAAGCTAATTCTTTGAGTCGGTCGGATGACCAATTTTAAGAATTAGGGTGACCAGCCGACTCAAAGCCGACATAACTCGTTGGAGAAACAAACTAATGTAACTTTAAAGGATTGAAACCATCAAAATGTTGATACAGGGATGGATACCAAAATCTCGCTATAGTTCAAGGACCTAAAACTTATTTAACCCAAAAAAAAAAACATAACTAATACTGAATTGACTTGTAGCATAATGTGCTGGGAAGCACGGATACCGCGCGTAACCGGCGTATCGACACGCCCTAGATACGGGAACGCGTGCGATACGCCACGGAAACGTGTCGGATACGAAGGGAAAGCTCCGAATATGGCGGCAAGAACGGATACGGCGCGCGCGCGTATTGGACACGGCAGGGAGCGGCAGATACGCGTCTCGTCAGTGACGGAGCAAGGGAAGGAGAAAGAAGAAAGTGGGAGAGGGAGAAAACCTGGTAGTTGACGGCTGGAGGATGATGAACAGTAGCAGAGGCAAAAGGTAAAAGAAAGGATACTAGGTTTGGTATTTGGGTTTTCCTAAAAAAAGAATTGGGCTAAAGTGGCTGGTGTTTTCTTTTAAAACATTTTCAAATTGGGTAAAAAAAACAATGACTAGGTAAATATTTTAAACTCGTTTAGTTTTTGAAAAAAAAAACGATAATATTTAGTTAATATATATATTTTAAAAAGTGTGAACGAATCATTACTCAATTTAGGTCCTTGTCCTCCGCTTTGGTCGTGCCTCTGACCCTGTCTGTCTCCAGCTCGATCAAATTGTATGCTGTCCCTTCCTTCATCATTTGTTTTCATGCATTTCAATTTTATCGTTTCTTTCTCAAATTTTTTTCTTGGGACCCATAATTTTATTGTTTTTTAATTTTCCCAAATGAAACCTTTTTTGTTTACGCTTATGGTGGCATGTTGTTGATACAGTTTTCTAAAGCAGCAAGGGATGTGTCCAAGTTTGCAACAGTGGCACTGGTTGATGTTGATTCCCCAGACATTCAAGTCTATGTCAAGTATTTTGACATCACTTTGATACCATCTACTATGTTTTTCTTCAATGCCCATCACATGAAAATGGATTCTGGTATGGTGCTATCTGCTCTTTTGTTTTCTTGCCTCAATTTCTCGCTTCCTTTTCTGTTTTGGTTCATTTACATTTTTTCTTCAACGGACATGTTGCTCATTGCATTATGTTTGAGATGCTGTGTTAGATGATTTACTCATAGAGTACAGTTATGATTCCCTCGACAAGTATTGCTTTCAACAAGAGAACTTCATTCATATTTTAGGAAGTGGTGAAATTTTCTGTCTTGTTTTATTTTAATATTTGAATTTGAGTTCTTTCCCTTTGAATCTGCGATGCTGATCCTGCCAAAAGAGTCTATTA
>NC_080042.1:55843068-55913365 GCF_012489685.1 Lotus japonicus
ATTATAAGACCTAATACAAAAAATTGTGTTTATTAAGAAAGAATCAAATGTGTCTAATTAGTGCATTGGTTTTTAAAAAATGCATCTTATCAGTGTTTCATGATTATTTTCATGCCTCACATAAGCCTCTCATATCATTACTAATTTCGTCTTGTAGTTCTTGCAAGTTGCATCTATTGGAGCATAGCACATGAAATTTACCAAACCTTTCACAAAAAGAATTAAAGAAATGAATTTTTTTTAAAGGTGTATATTAGAAAATTAAAGTTTTTACTATTCACTAAAATATTTAGCAAATTAAAAAGAGGTTACCTCAAAGGTAAAGTAAACATCGTTATATATATCTTGATGATTTTATGTTGATAAACATGCTATGTATCAACCTTAGGGTAGGCAATACATGACTTATATGTATATATACAACATATATATATACCCCCTTTATCACATGTTGTTTGTATTATCTATTTTATTCCGTGAGTTGACCCTAGCGCCTTGGCTTTGTGTGTATGTTTGTGTTTGGGCGGTCGGCCTGCTGCCAGGCGTCCGTCAGCCGGTTCGTGATGATTCGTTGTGCGGGAAAGACCCGGAGCGAAATGACTATTACTGAAGCTTTCGACGAGGACCCGGACTTCATGCCTGATCGAGGAAGGGTCGATGAAAGTAGTGTGGGATATGGGTGGTTAGAGTCTTTGAGTTGGTTGTTAGAGTCATAGCTCTGATTCGTCTTGTGTACTTTTAGGACAGGGTAGTCTCCGACACGTTACTTTCGTGTGGTTCTCCGTAGTTGGGAATCCCATGGAGTAGTCGGTTGTAGAGGTCTAGAGGCGGCCATCCGGGGCTAACTATTCCTTTCTGTCACTTGTTTAATATTTCGAACTAATTATGCTTTCTGAAAACTTGTAAACCTTGCCGTCACTGGAGGATGCTCGTGACGATGCTTTTAGTTACAGCAGGATTGTAATAGTATTGTATATTAATCGCTGTTAATCGCGGTTGGGATGAGTCTTTAATTCGACAAGTCTTTTATTTAAACAAAACGAAAAAAAATTCCTGCTTTTCCGCTTTATATTATTTTTGAGTGACTAAAGTGACGCCACCGAAATCGGGGTGTTACTATTTATTAGAAGAGAACAATATTTTTTAAATTTACTATTTTTTTACTATAATTCCAATCTTTCAAATTCTCACATTAATTGGAGTAGCGTGTATTTAGTTTTCCTTTTTAATTGAATTTCCAATATAAGATTTAAGATGAACAAAACACCCTAGATAACAAAGATTGAAACTATAAACTCGCTGTTTTAAAGATTCATGTTCCTATATTTTCAAAAAAAAATTAATATTCTTAAAATGAAGTATTAATTTCGTTTTTAGTGATGCAAATGAAACCTTTGTAGTGGAAAGAGTACTTTTTTCACCAAGAGTATCATTTATAATGTTATTATAATTATTAAGTTGTGTTTCAATTTTAGTCTTAAATTTATATTATGTTAATAAATAGATATTTTATCAATATTCATTTTTAATATCATTTTTTCCAATGTTATGATTTAATTTGTAATTGAAGTTGTATTTTATAAGTTCTGGTGTATTTTTTTAATACTATACCAAAACTTGTTTGTTGGTTATAAAATAAGTTGTTTTAATACTACTGGTACCGTACGCCTTACAACAGACGGAAGCTGGGATCCTCTTCATTATTCAGAATTTGTGATGAATTTTGACATTTTGTTGCAAAGGTTGAAAGGGGGTGGGGTAGAATGCATATTTCAGACAAGAATGAGGTAATGTCATTTTAACAACCTTGAGTGGGTGGGTGAGTGTGTTTTACTCTAAAAAATGATAATTATTAGCGAATTTTAACATATTTTGATTACCATCGAAAAGATAAATTGCACCTTGTACCTCCTCACCTGAACCCATATGTCTCATTTCTCTTACCACTTAAGTTATCATACAGGGACACAAACACAATTGTTTAATGTGGATGCTACATGCATTAAAGAAAAATGAATTATTTAGTGACAGTGTGACACTATTTTGGGGAGCTTTTGTTGGAATATGCACTAATAGCTTAATATTATTTATATTTGATTATTAAAATCGAAATATGCAAGAGATACCTATAAGGTCACACACATATAATCAACCCACTATAAAGTTTTTTTTATAAGCAACTAGAATGTAATATCTTATTTGACTAGGTTCATTACATGAACACTTATTGGGTCAGGTTTATTGAATGAGCACAATAAGCATTAAGGAGAATTATGGTTAGCCACATTGGGAGGCTTATAAGTAGAGCATGAGATGCTCAAACCCTATGATATTTTGCTCAGACTCTTGCCTCCGCTAGCACATCGAGCCGCAAGGTTTCAAGTGGGAGTCTTCGTGTGGACTTCTATAGTGATGAAGTTGCCATTGCTTCGTGTGCTCATGTCTTCAAGATGTAATCCTTATTCTCTCTTGCGTGTTTGCTTGTTGTTTGAGTTTTGAAACATAGTTCTGCAAGATATTTCAAACAGAGAATTCTTATTCCGCTGCGAGGATCAACCATATAATTCCCTTCAATGTTTTGGGTTTTATGTTTTTGTTTGGTTGACTAATCTGAATTGCCAGCTTGTGAGTTGTGCCTTATCTCATTCACTTCTTTTACTTCCTCCTCTCATCTTTCATATTTCATAAAATATTCTTATCAAGTACAAAATTTCAGCTAATTTAAGTACAAAATTCAAAATATGAAGAAAAATAAAAAACAAATAAATATAAGATTCAATGAGTGATTTAACAACTACATATTATTAATTATTTTTTTGGTCAACTATATTAATAACTATTTATTAATAAAATTGAAGGTCTTGGGCCCAAAGTTGTGCAATGCTGGCGCAGCCCAAATGCTGGTGGGAAAAAATGTCTCTTTGGAATGGTAAAAAACATTGGTTTTGAGAACAGGGTAATAGGATGTAATAGATTTCCATTCCCTCCCCTCCAAAATCCAACCCACAAATAGGGCACAAGGAAAAGGATGTCACAGCTGTGAGAATAGTGGAGGTTTGAGAGCTACAGAGGCATCACATAGCTGAAACTGAAATGGGAGAGAGGTGTAGGCCAGAGGGAGAAGAAGGCAAACAAATAGACAATTTAAAAATATTGTCAATTAGTCTTCAAGAAACTAGTGTTATATGATGTAAACAATTTTAAAGCGACACAATAATCGCCATCGAACAAGTGAACAGCATCCACCACAACCCTATTGAAACAGTATTCATCTAAAAATCAGAACATGCGACACTGGAATAGTGGCATTTTCGACTAGAAGCAGCGGGTACTACAGATTTGAATTATAACAATTAGAAAGCGTACACAAGCAGCACTGAATGTAGCAAACTTAACATTACCCAATATTCAAATATAAAACCAAAATTTTTATCCAAAAACAGTAGCATGATAAATCCCTTAAAAGACGCGGTACGATTTCCCCATGGTACTCTTCAGATACAAGCACCTAACCTGAAATCAATAGCAGGTTATATTAGATTATTGGCTGGTTACAAAAAGCAATTCCACATGATTAGGGTTACATATGCCCAAAGTTCTCTGAAGCTAACACATCCACAAAGATGCAAACCAAAAAGGCATTTATCAAACAGTCCATCCTTGATTTGAATACACATTATGTACAGTGGTGTGGAAGCCAAACTAGGTATGCAAACTGAAGACGCATTGCCGTACTTACGCACATTGCAAAACACAATACACACACATTAAATTTAAGACTATTTGTATACTAGCTGAGATCTTAATTACATCAAGAACAGATAACTAAATTGAAAACAGAAAGCAATGGTTTAACTCAAATATTAAGAGTGTACTTACATTTTGCCAGTTCTTTTTCAACAAAGAGACAAGGAAGTTAACACTCAGTTGCACGTTTTGAAAGATCTGTTTTTCCTCCATGCTAACATTACCCACGGCGACTCCCATGCAGAGCACCTTTTTTAGCTGAAATTTGACCATAGCCTTGGTCTCGTTAACCTTTGCTTCAAGGGATTCTTGGTGAGTGACAAGTGTAGGGAACTTGCCTGCATAGTCAGACAAATATCAAAATCAACTAAAGCAATATTTGAAAACTTGAAAGAATCACATGCTTAATATAGCAATTCTTGCTTCTTCTTTTATAAACCAAATCAATTAATCACATGATAGGGGTGGGTGGGGGATAAAGCTTGAACCAGAGAATATATGAAGCAGTTTAGAAGATTCTTAAGCAGCTAGTAAAACAAAAGAAATACAAAACAAAAGTAGCCAAATATAATAAGAAATGATGATAACAAAAGATCACCAAGTACACTCAAACTCCAAAAACTTAAAAAACCCTAGAGCAACATCTGGGGTGGGGGGGAACTTGCCTGCCTTGTTGAGACCAGGACCCAAAAGACGAGGAATCTGCTTAATGACAGCCTCAGAAGCTAAAAATGCATGGTATTTCTTAGCTAGCTTCTTCACCAACTTCTTATTTTTGTTCAGCTTCTTCAATGCTTCGACATCCATCCAGTCCAATCCAATCTTCTCCGCCTGAAGAGCAGCGAAAAGACATCATTAACACAACAGAGTTGCCAATAATTGAAATAATCTAAACCAAAAATCGATAAAAACACCAGTATCATCAAATCTACATGAATGACATTGCTCCCTCGAATTAATTACGGTTAGAAAATTACAGAAACATTGTGTCATTTCAAGTTACTTAAGTCATTACTAATAACCAACCAGTAATTCAAATGGCACACAAGAACAAAAATAAATGGTCTATAAAGCACTATATCATGTTATAGTAGTTGTAATACCTCTTCGACGTGTTGAGCATCACCAAGCATGCAAATCTTCATCTTGGGTCGAGGGATATGAGGCAACTTGACAGAGCCACTGAAACGCTTGTCTTTCTGGGGATCATAGTTCTTGAGACCAATCTGGAGTTCAATGGTCTCCACAAATTTGCGATTCTTCTCCTTGGAATCAGTCATGATTCCAGAGATAGCTTCTCTGACAGCATCATTCTGAAGCTTACTGCACATTGGGTAATCAGATACAGATCAGAAGAAAAACCTCACATATGAATGAAAACGGTGGAAATTGGTAGCAAAAACGCATGAACAAATTAGAAGAATGTGAAGAGAATTGAATACCTCATCGTTTGGAATCAGTGGAAGAAGAGCTCACAGCTGCGATTGGAAACAAGGAAACGGAAGATTGTTAACAATGGCGGCGGAAAACAGAAAGGAGAGGAGAGTTTTGGGAAGAGAGATGTTACATACCAGTGGCGAAACCCTAATGAGATTTGGCGGCTGGAGCTGGGAAGAAGTTGAGCACACTGTGAACCGATATAAGTACTAGGCCGGGTTGGGTTTGGTTTGGTTTTCCTTAGAAAAATGAAATGGGCTATGCTATGCATTTCCATCTATTTGAATTATTTATCATCTCTTCATCCTCACCCAAAAAGCACAAGAGTGCCTACAATAATTTTAAGAAACATTAGAAAGGAAAACAATCCAACTGTTGATAATAATTTTTCATCTTCAAAGGAAACGACACTGATCCATTTTGCTATATTCATTGTCGTCACCATGTTCCGGCCAACAACACATCAAACGGTGAGCGGCATAGTGAGCGACAAGGCGAAGATCAAAGAAGGGACGCTTAAGCGGTCCTGCACCACCACGAAGATAGGATCTGAACCCCTATCCTCTGCGAGATGTGCTGCAACAACCCAACACCTGGTTCGCTACGTCACGTCACGCCGAAGCAGCACAAGCGAGAAGCAGAGCGCGAGAAAATGGGTTTTTTTTTCTGGGTTTGTTGATGGGAGAATATTACTCTTCTTCGATCCCATCATCTTCAATCCAACCCAGATCTGCAACGACAATGGAACCCGTATCAAGTTTTGAGTTGGTTTTGAAGCTCAAAGAAACATTTGGGGTTGATTTATGGAAGGTTGATGCTGGTTTTGAAGCTCAGAGAAACCCATATCGTTTGCGAACTTCTCCACCGCTAGACTTTCGTGCCTCAGAATTTATGTTTGATTAATTGTTAGTTTGTAATGAGATTCTTGAATCATGAATTTCTTTTTGTTTTTTCTAGAATTCTGAGTTTGAAGGTATGAAGAAGATGAAGATGATGAAGTTTTTTCTTATTTTATTATTTTTTACCCATAAAATGTTAGTTTTTAGACGGAAGTGTAACGACGGACCAGTTTTGCAGCAAAGTGTAAACGTTGAGGATGGTTTTTGCTAATTTTGAAGTTCTGGGACGATTTTCGCAAGAAGGCTAAAGTTGGGGGACCAAAAGTGCAATTAAGTCTATTTTATATTATATGTACCCAAAAAAAAGTTTTTATATTTTTACTCCCTATAAAATGGAAGTAATTTGATTAGTCTGCATTTTTTATGTCTTTGGGTTTGGTCCCTAACTCAAACGAAATAAGTGGTTTTATTCACTATTGATGTTAACTTTCGTTACAAAAAGCTTGACGTGCAAATAGTGAAATAGAGATGTGTCATCATTAGGTACCTCACTTATAGCCTCTTTTTTTTTTCCAAGGTATTCCCACAGCCGACCTCCACGAGACTAATCATTTGAGGATCTGATATCACGTTAAGTGGGTAGACCTCTCCCAACAAATGCTTCTCCATACGCACTGCCCAGGAATCGAACCCTAGACTAGATGGTTAAGGAGCTCAACTATCTTACCAGTTGTGCTACACTTTGTTGGTACTTAGAGCATCTCTAATGCAAGGTTATTAGTTCTTATTTCTGAGATAAGAACTAAGAACTGAGTTCTTAATCATTGGAGAGGGGTGACATGCAGTTCTTACTTCTTAAAAATAAGAACTAGTTCTTATATAAGGAGTTTCACTTTTTGAGTTCTTAGCATAAAAAATTAATTTTTTTTTCTCATTCATCAATTGATTTAATTTAAGTATTGAATTAGAATTTATATTTTAATCAAAATTATATGAAAATAAAAAATATTACTAATATAATGGTATTGTGGGACCAGATGAATAGTGCTAAGAACTAAGAACTCATGATTGAAAGAAAATCTACAAAGAATTGCTTAAGCACATGTGACAGTACATACCCACATAAATAATGCTAAGAACTAAGAATTAAGAACTTAGCATTGGAGATGCTCTTATTCTACCTATGTGACATCTTACATGACATTTTTGAAGCATCTCTCTAATTGTGTAAAAACATAATTTTTATTTGAGGAATGTGCATTACACAAAAAGAAAAAAGAAACAACGTAGTGGGATAAAGAAGAGAATGCGGGTATTGACAACACCACTATATCTCTCATTTACTTGAGTGTCATGTTTGCAAAATGTTGACAAAAGAAAGGGAGAGAAGAGGCCTTAATTAAAAAGATTGATAACAAATAGTTCGCTCTCTTGTGAAAGGTGAAGAAGGTAATTATCCATCTATATATATATATATAAAGGAGACTTGAGTTTTTTGCATTAAATAATATCAAGTAACTCCTGCATCTACATTAAAATACATTAAAACATAAAGAATTTCTTTTCCAATAAAAATATTAAATAGTAAAATTAAAACTGAATAAATTGTAATGTCAAAAACTATCCAACTACCAACATTAAATAATATATTTATAAACTTATTTATCTTCATTTTTATAATTATTTATATATTAATTATAAAATTTCCTACACATTTAAGTAAAAGCTAAATATAATGTGATAAAAAAATTTAAACATATGTAGTTAAAATATTAATTACTGACCTCAAGTTGAGAAAAAAATCAATTTATGTAAAGTAATGTATTTTATATAAAACAAATATATGAAATATCATAAATAGTTAATGATTAAATGTTTTTCGTAAAGATATACTTAGAATTTTTTTTAATAGTTACATGTGTTGTTTAATATAGATTATAACGTTGTTTGTGTTATTTTATAAAATAATTTGACATACATAAAAAATTAATATATTATAATTATTTAAGTCTTTTAGAATAATCTTTTTATATACATTAAAAAGTGTATAGAGTATACACAAGATGATATTTAGAATAAAATTTTATTAAATAATATTTTTATATGGAAACATTATTTATAATTAAAATTAGTTAGTTTTATTAATAAAAAATTAGCAAATAGTTTTAAAATTAAAAAGTGCCGCAATAACTTAATAATAAATAATTTATAAAAATATTTTAAAATTAACATTATTAAGTATCACGTGGATGTCAAAAAAGTATGACGTGAGTGTATTTTTTTCAGAAATTGATTCAATTATAAATATTGATCTATTATATATTAGTAAAAAGATCAACTTAAAGAAGTATAACAGAGAAAAATAATTAAGGCTAAAACTGAAAAATAATTAATTTACTAAATAATATTTTAGAATATTAAAATTAAAATTTATTGTATTTATCAAAGTTAAAGTTAATTAATTGTTGATAAAAAGTATAAGAAAAAGTTGATATAATTTATTTGGTGATATTAAAACTTTTTAATTGATTTAAAATATTTGAAATGCACTTTATAATTTATTGTATGTTTAAATAAATACATTTTTAAATTGTTAAAATTATTTCAATGCTAATTATTAAATTTGAATAATATTAATTATTTACACAAAGAAAACTCTAATACTCATAATGAAATGTTTTAACACAATTATTTTTATTTTATTATAATTTATAAGTAAAAAATATTTAATATATATTTAATATTTTTATTTAAACTCTAATAAATTTTATATAATGTTGATAAAATTGTAAAAACACCCGTGCAACGCACGGGTTTTATATCTAGTACTTTTGACCCGTGCGATGCACGGGGGTATTTATTTTTGTTTATGGGTGTGATTTTTTTAAAAATTGGTGTTATTTTTGTTATATTTATCAAAAGATTATTGATGAAATAAAAGAGAAAAAATAATTTCAGATATAAGAAAACCTAAATCTATAAGTTTTTTTTTTGTGTCATGAATGTATTTGATTTATTTTTTAGAAGTGAAATTATTTTATTTATTTGTGGGTTTTTTCCTTATTTATCCAAATGCTACATTATTTAATTTTGCTTTTAATAGCAATTTAATATATATTTTCTGTAGAGACCGTATTTACATATATGAGCTAATTTTAGACACTAAGGAAATTATCATATTTTTTTTATAATTTGAATAATTAGAATGAGAATAAAACTGAGAATAGTGATTTTCCTTATAAATTTCATGAAATTAAAAAAAAAAACAGAAATATAGTATGTCAGTTTAAAATTGTAAAAAATTATAGAGGATGAAACTTACAATTGCTATTGTGATTCCACATTTCCTGAAAAGAAAAAACATGAGTATAATTTGATTAAATGGATTCAAGTATTGTTTATTTTTGTATATAAATATGTAAAGAATTTACGTATATGACATTGCGAAGAACTTATTTGTAACTACATTTGAAGTAGTATGAGAGTTGTTGTCATCGTTGTCGCAAATGAGTATTATTAGTCATGCACGATTTGTAACTATAGAGAATGGTATATATAGTTGGCTATGTGAAAATACCAGTTTTGGAAAATATAAACAAACATATTTCAATGATTGTCCTTGACATGTTTTTATTGTCATGGCAAAAGAAAGTGTAATGGAAAACTATCTCCTTTGAAAATTTAAAGGGATTCTCCTATTTGACGGAATTAATGTTAATTTTGTAATGAACACTGTGTCCAACATTTGATCCAGATATCACCTTGCTTCCAACAAATATGTTCCTATTCAAATAACTCTCAAACGCGTACCATTACAAATTCTAGGTTATTGATCAATGTTTCTTAGAATCTTTACCGGAATGTTTTGTTTCAAAGCTTAAAAAACACATCGTACTAGAAGCCAAAGATGAGTTTCACCAGGGCCCCACGGTGGGCGTCAATGTTCACGTAATGAAAATGATGTAGGTATCAAGTCTGGATCTAGTGTGATCCGCATTGAACGTGGATATTCATGTTTATTTATATTGTGCACTTTTCCAAAATCAATGTTATTTTTATGATCTTTATTAAAAGAAAGTTTATGAATTAATAGAATGAAATTAATTTTAGATATAAGAAAATATAAATTTGAATATTTTTTAAAATAATTTAACCACATGTAAAATTTTAGTACCTTATCATTTTTACCAAATCGAAAGATGGGAGACTGTTCATTCATGCATAATTTTTTACCGGACATTTTTTGTGTGTGATTACAACAGGTATCAAGGACAACTTTCTCGCACCTCGACTAATCCTACACACGGGGGTATCAAGGACAACTTTCTCGCACCTCGACTAATCCTACACACGGTGCGTGACTGGTAAAGCTAAATATTAATAGTTTTTGTTCTAGCAATGAACATTGAAGAAAGGTATAGTACCTAGAGAGTGGAGAATTGTGCTAGAGAGAGAATGAGAATGAGAGAGAGAATGCTGAATTTCATGTATGATTTTATCCAATGAGCCAAAAGTCCCCTACAATTGGTAACTCCCCCTATTTATAGAGTTTGGGCATTATCTCTTGGGCCAATTGGGCCTCCGAAGCCAAGGCCCATCTTAAGGTTAGGGCCCTGCCCCGGGGCGGGCTACATGCTAGGCGTTGCCCCTCTAGGGGCTCGCCCAGTCCACTAGTCCACAAGACACCGAGCTTGAAGTATGAGAGCTAAGTGTGTCTTTTAAATGCCTTTACATATGTCCTATAATACACTGGGATTTGAGCTGCCAACATGGCTTAAGAGAAGAAAAGCAAACTACGTTGCCAACATGGCGTGAGCAAAAGGAAACTAGCATCTTTAGTCATCCAATCCACTGACTTGGCGAGCAACCTGAGCTGACAAGTCCACAAGTCCACAAGCGGCGAGAGCGATCGCTCCGTACTGGCGGTCAGCTGGAACAGGTGCATGATCGTCTACCGGCGGGAAAGGTGGCAGGCATTGGTCACGTGCCGATCACCCAAACGTTGATTGGCAGTATTCCCGGCGAGCGACTAAACTTTGTTGCTGGTGTCACCTATCGGGCGATGATGTTTGGCTATTATAGTGGCGAGGCCTTTCGCGCTTTCCCCTATTTCAAAAACCCTTCGAAACCTCAACTGCCCCACGTGATGCGTCAGTTGCATCAATTTCCCTCTTTCTCCGGAAACGTCACTTCACTTTTCATAACCGTCCCATCGTGCGCAATAACTACCCATTACACGCAACCCACTTCCCAAAAAACCATCATGACTTCCAACCCTCCACACGCGTCCAACACGCGTCACCCTTCCAGACTCCCCCCTTTCCCTATAAAAACCCTTCTTCCCTACAATCATCCCTTTCCGAAACCCCTCTTCACCTCCCTAATCGCTTACCAGACTCCTTCTGCCAACTTCCGTTCCGGAGCCATCGCTTATCACCCCTTCCGCTACCCACTCTTCACATCTTACTCCGGTGAGTCCTACTGCCCTTATCTTTGCATCATATACATACTCATCTTCTCCTGTCTTTCACTTCGCTGGTTTCTAAAATGGCTTCAAACCCTACCTCCCCTAATCACTCCACTTCCTCCTCCGAAAGCGACCCTGATTCCACCGCAGCCGGCGGCCTCCGTTTAGAGGTCCCGGAGATCCCTGCTTACCGGCTAAAAACCTTCGCCACTTTGCCCCTTCCCGTCCAAGTAGCCCCCAAACATGAGGCCATAGACCAACCTTCTATCTTCCAAGATAGCAACCTCATTGTGGAATTCGTGGGTTCCTTGGGTGGCTTGTCCAATGATGACGAGTTTAACGCCAAACTCAGGATCTGGATTTGCCTTCCTGAGGACCGCCCCTGGGTTCACAAGCTAGACGACGACGTAAAGAGATCTCACTTTTTCTTTGCGTACGAATACATGTTTAGCGAGCTTGGAATCAGGCTCCCTTTTTCGCCTTTTGTCCAAACCGTCCTCCGCGACATCAATGCGGCGCCCTGCCAACTTCACCCCAACGCTTGGGCCTTCATTCGATGCTTTGAAATCTTATGCGCCGCGGTTGGCATCGCCCCATCTCCCACCAGTTGAAGGTATGAAAAACGGTAGAAAGGGGGGGTTTGAATAACGTTTTCAGTACAAAACTTCCACCTTAAAGATTTTGACAAATCTTTCGAGAACTTAAGTGCTAACGATAAGAGATAGAGAAGCACACAAGGATTTTATCCTGGTTCACTTGATAAATCACTCAAGCTACTCCAGTCCACCCGTTAAGGTGATTTCTTCCTTCTTAGAATGAAGGCAATCCACTAATCAGGTAAGAGTTACAACTGCACTTGAAACCTACAAGTGACTAACAATTACACTGACTTAGCTCACACTAAGATTCACTCTTTTAGTCTTCTCTAGGATCCGATCAACCTTGATCTCCTAAAGGAACTAAACAAACTGTTTATCAAAGAAATGTTTACAAGAGATTTGCTTCTAAAAAGCTAATAGTAAACTCAATGAATTTCAGATGAAAGAAAGCTTAGAATATTTTGAATATGTCTTGCACGTATGTGTTACTTCTTCTAGCCGCTTCTTTCAATCTTCAGCCTCTATATATACTCCAAGGATTAGGGTTGAGCGTTGCATGGGAAATGCTACCGTTGGAGGGCAGTTCTGGAAAATCCAGCTTCTGCTGTGGCTGAGAACGTTAGGTAGGTCGTCAGGAAGGTACACTTGCTTTTGTACTTGGATAGCGACTTGACCTTTTAACCTAGGAGACTTCTGATCAGGGGAATACTTCATATTGGAACTTGTGAAGCCGGTTGATCAGAGTCAGAGGGAAAGCACAGATCCTCTGACCATTGTATCTTCTGATTCTGAACTCAGAGGGAAGAACATGGCCTTCAGAGTTTCTTGCTTCTGGATTTCAGAGTTTCCACTATTCAGCTTCTGGATCTTCAGAGTCTTCTACACCATCAAAACATCTGAACCTTCAGTGTTTCTTGGTTATCAGAACTTCTGGATCTTCAGAGCTTCTAGCGACTGAGTCCACATCAGAGTTTGTATAGCTTCAGAACTTCTGAAGCTTTTCCACTGTTCATACTGAACATGGTGAATGCGAAAGCGTTGCTTGGGTTACCCTTTATACACAGTGCTTCTGATTTGTGTGAGATTGAGTTGAGGTCAGAGCCTGTAAATAGCACACTCAGAAAAACACGTTAGAGTACCACAATTGTTCATATCAAAAGGTTAACTTGTAATCATCAAAACATAGAGTTGTACTACTCGATCAAAACTTGATCTTACAATCTCCCCCTTTTTGATGATGACAAAACTAAAATTTTTGATGAACAATTCTTAAATATTAAACTGAATTCACTCAGAGTTTAGAGATATAGAATAAGACTTATCCTGATGTGAATAGTTTATCTTGCTCATTCTGAATTCAAGTCACTGCTTGATTCTGAGCTTAGCTCCCCCTGAATCTAATACTTGATGAAAACGTTAGTAAAGTCTAGATTCTGAGCTAAATGATGTAAGAGTTCAGAGTGAAAAACTTATGACATAGATGAAAAACGAATAATCAGAGCGCATAAGTGATCAGAGTCATGGACAAGGTATCAGAGTCTTGGGTATCAGAGTCAACTTAGAATCACTTCAGAAGAAGTGAAATGTATTCCTTGTATTTGCCCAGTGACACATCTATGGTCATGAAGGTGGAACTCTTAAAATCTCCAAAAGAGAAATAAATCACACTAACACATCTTACACATCAAAAACTGGGTTTACTCCCCCTTTTTGTCATAAGCAAAAAGCCTGGGGTGTGAAAAACTTAGCTTGAAGTACAAGGTACTCCCCCTTAGAGAAGGTCTAAGTTTAAAGAAAACTAAAACGATGTAAGAATCAGAGTTAGGCGAAATAAATAAAAGAGTTAATGCAAGGGATGAACGTTTACCACCGGTCAAGTGAGTAAATAGAAGGGTCAGTTACCAAGAACTTAACCTCGAGAAACTGTAGGAGCATTAACTTGCAGAGAGAAAGTGAAGCCTATAAAAAGCGTTGGAGAGAAAGGTAAGCTTCACACCTCGAACAATTTTCAGTAAAAAAGAATGGCATCATACAACGTAGCACTAGAAGAGCTGAGGAAGAAGGCCTTTGAAGAGGACTTGTTCCTGAACATCAGGCATCCAGAGGGTACAACGACCATCTCGGAGCTAACACGGACACTGCTGGAAGAGGACCTGCGTCCAGAGTTGGAGAGAGACCTGAAGGGATTTCTTGCCTTCGTGGAGGAGGTGCAAGAACTCAGCCGGCTTGAACTCAAGCTGCTGGAAGAGAAAGAGTGTTTGGAAGAGAAGCTCAAGACTTCAGAAGAGATTCTGGAGAGGGATGAGCTAAAGAACAGGCTCAGCAACATCCAGCATGTACTGGAGCGTCTGGAGAAAGATAGGTCAGAGCAGCGCCAGGAGTGCAGAAGAATGAGGAGAGATCCTCCATTCTAGACTTTATAGGGAAGTAATGTATGATGTAAACATAAAAATATTATGAATAAAACGAGTTTAGCAAACATATGTGACACAAGTAAATAGATATGCATATATAATCACAAACGAACAAATTAAAAAGGAAACAGAGTTTAACAAAGGAAAACAAAGTTAACGAAAAAGAAGAAAAAAGAAGAGATCCTAAAACTAAGGTTTGTCAGTGCGTCGCAGAAGTTCCATCATCATGTGCTTCATCTCAATCAGCATGGATTCATGAGTGTCAAGACGTTGTTCCATGATGTCGAGTCTGGATGAGCTTGGCTGAGTAGAACTGGAAGGAACATTCTGAGCAGCTTGAGGATCTGGAATGGAAGCAGAAGCAGCAGGAGTAAACACAACTGGTGCAAGTGCTTGGCATCGAAGAGCTTCAGCCTCAGCTTCAAGTCGCTCTGCCTCAAGTCTGGCTTGTTCAGCTTGAGCTGCTGCCTGACGTGCAGCTTCTTCTGCTTGTTCTTTCTTTCTCTTGGCTTCTTCAATAGCTTCAAGAAGCTTATTTCTCTGTTCTTGTTCATGAAGAGCCACCCTTCTAGCAAACCTTTGCTTTGCAGCCTCAATGCTCTGACTTCCCTCTGCATGCAGGAGCTGCATCATAATTGGAACTTGAGCCACTAGCCAAGTGCTCAGATTGTTCCACTCATCAGCCACACTTTCAGCATTCTCACTGAGGTCAGTCTGACCGTGCACATTGCGGAGCCTCAAGGAGGCTTCATGATAGAAAATATTGATGCACTCAGAGAGAGATGTGGGTTGAAGGTGAGTATAGGGAATTATGGAGAGGTTGGTTTCAGGAGAGGCTGGGTGATTGCTGCTATGAGCTTCAGAGACACCTTGTGGAGAACCAATGTTAATCATGGGAGCATTGGGTTTAGAGGTTCCAAGGTGAGGGTCTGAAGTTTCAACCAGAGGATGAGGTGATCTAACCGAGGATTGGTTAGACACTGAATGTTCGGGTTCAGGTTCTGGTTGAATAGGCTCTTGTTGGTCAGGGACATGGTGAGCTTGTTGAACCAAGGGGTCTGCCTTTTGTAAAGGATTAGCCAAGATAGGTTCATCTGGGTCTACTAGACGTTCAGGTCTAGGGCCAGGATATCTCCTAGGGCTTGGACTAGGTAATATTCTTCCAAGGTAGACACCTTTTCTTTTCTAACCTCCATGAATTTTCGAATGGATTCAGAGTTATTGGAGGGAGAAGAATCAGCAACATTGGTTGGGAAGGATACAGGTGTAAAGGCTGTTGAAGAGTCTGTATCCGTGGTTCTAGCAGCAGGACGTGCTGATGCTCTTGGAGCAGAGTGATCAGACGTTCTGGGTTGTGGTTCTGTTTGGTTTGGCTCGGGTTGTTCATGGATGATTGGGTCAGAGGATAATGGGTCGTACGGAATGGTAAGGAGAGAGGTTGGTTCTTCTGACCTAGAGGGTTGGTGCTGAAGCAAATTCCAGAGAGGTGCTTCAGTAGGAGAAGGTTGAAAGAAGGAAGATCTTGGGGAATGTGGTGGAGTGGTGGTTTGTGCGGCTGGCTGGGATTCAGGAATAGGAGTGAGGGGATTGGAGGAGTGTTTGAGCATAGCAGAAATAGGGAGTGCATCAAATAAATTCAAATCATCATCAGAAGCAAGTGCAGGCTTACTTGAATGTGCTGATGATCGAGTCACTCTGGCAGGAGGTTCAGTCCTTCTGACCACTTCAGCAGCTGGTTCCACCCGAGTAGGCTTCACCACGATTCTGACCTTCTTCTTCTTCTTCTTTGGAGGACCATCCTCACTATCACTATCATCACCATCATCAGGCTTTCTCTTCGTCTTCTTGACCAGAGGGACATCAGATTCCTCAGAAGACTCTTCCAGAACCATCTTCCTCTGAGCTTTCTTCTTGGGAGGAGAAGGAAACTCTGGAGCTGGCGGTAGTCTGTGGACGAAATCATCAAGGTCAATTTCGAATCCTTGAGCCCTGAGGTCTTCAACATAGCATCTGATGGCGTCAGGATGGTCTGCCTGAGTCCACAGAGGGTAGTCATTCAGAGGCATCCTTCTACCTCTGATCTCAGAAGATGTGTCTTCATGAGCAGGAGCAATCTTCTTCTGGACCAAACCCATCTTCTTCAGAGAATTTGCAGTGAAGACATCACTGACAATTGTGCTTAGATCCTCTGTGCAACCAGCATTGATCAGATCTTGAATGAGGCCACTCTCAATCAAGAGATCAGACAACAGTCTCCCAAAGGGGATATACTTGATTGCAGACTTGATGGAGGCAGTGGTGCGAGACTTCCGGATGCATTCCTTCAAGTAGGAGAACAGGAAGTAGGGAAGGCAGATCTTCTCCTGATTTTGGATGAAGAACAACATCGCCTTCTGGTTGAAGTTGATGTAGTCTGGGGAACTGCCCTTCGGTCTCTGGTTTATGCAGTTGAGCAGGATCTTGTGCCAGATCCTTAGTTTGGGATGAAGATCCATCACCTTGTAACTCGTCTTGCCCGGTTTGAAGGTGGTGTACAGAGCCTGGTTGACTGTGTCCTTGGTGCTGGGTTTCAGCTTCGATTCCGTCAGTTGGAACCGATACCCATAAGCAGTTTCTGCACCTAGCAGATTCACGAATGACTTCTCAGTGATGATGATCTTCCTTCCAAGAATGTGAGAGACCACCTGAGTATCATCGCAGTCGGCGTGCTTCCAGAATTCCTTTACCAATCTATCATACACCGGTCCTCGAAGTCTGTTGAAGTAATTTCCCCAACCTTGAGCTTGGACTTCAGGACGAAGATCAAACCCATTTGTAGCCAAGTTGTCGAGGTTGAATCTCCATTCTGCCAGGACTTGGAGTTCCTCAGGAGGATAAACACAGTGAACGGCACAGCCCCGTTCTGCAATTGGAACACTCTGTTCTTGAGCTTGAACTTGATCTTGAGTTGGATTCTCAGAGCCCCTTTGACCCGTTGCTAGACCAACTACCATGTGAGGGAACTGAGGTGCATCTGCAGTAGATCTTCTGGTTTGTCTCACCATTTTGAAGTGGTTGAAGGTTTGAGGTAGAAGATGAAGGTTGAAAGATGAAGAGAGATCGAGAGAGAAATCGAGAAAAAAGCGGTTTTGAAAAGCAGAGAGAGCGAGAGTGAAAACCGGAAGTGAAAGAGAACGTGTGTGTATAGTGGGTTTTATCAAATAACCGTTGTTGATTCAAAAAGCACTTTAAGATCAACGGCTGAAAATTAAAGATAGATAGTAACAGTAAAATACACAATCACACACAGGAGATAAGCATATCTACACGCAATCATAACAGACTGTCACACGGGCACAAGGAACTATGCATCAGAAATTCTGACGCACGTGTTGTTGTCTCAGCTTCAGAGTCAGTACCAGTGGGTACACACACTCTGATTGAGTTACCTTCTGGACTAGACATCTTCTGATCAAGAAGTATCATAGTCAGAGGTTCTGATCCATCTTCACTCTGGACAAAAGTCCATGTTTAGATTTTTCAGAATAAAATTAAATCTATCCTCTGCTAAGGGCTTTGTAAAGATATCTGCCCATTGATGGTCAGTATCAACAAACTTCAGAAGAAGTACGCCCTTCTGTACATAATCTCTAATAAAGTGATACTTTACCTCAATGTGTTTTGCCCTTGAATGCAAGATAGGATTCTTACTCAATGAGATTGCAGCAGTGTTATCACAATAGATTGGGATATTGCTCTCAAGGATCTGATAATCCTCCAGCTGATGTTTCATCCAGAGCATCTGAGTGCTGCATATTGCTGCTGAGATATATTCTGCCTCTGCAGTTGATAGTGCAATGGTTGATTGCCTCTTGCTTGCCCATGAGACTAGATTGCTTCCCAGAAATTGACAATTTCCGGAAGTACTTTTTCTCTCTGTTCTATCTCCAGCATAATCAGCATCACAATAACCTGAAAGCTTATACTCTGATGTTTTCTTATACATCAAGCCAAGGTTAGTGGTGCCTTTCAGATACCTTAGGATCCTCTTAACAGCAGTTAAGTGGGTTTCCCTTGGATCTGATTGGAATCGAGCACATAAATGAACACTAAATAGTATGTCTGGCCTAGATGCAGTTAAGTATAGAAGTGAACCTATCATGCCACGATAGAGCTTCTGACATACTTTACCACTTATATCTTCTTTCTCCAGAATGCATGTTGGATGCATTGGAGTCTTGGCCACTGTAGATTCCAGCATATTGAACTTCTTCAGAAGTTCTTTAGTGTACTTGCTCTGATGGATATATGTTCCTTCTGGTGTTTGATCAACTTGTATTCCTAGAAAGTACTTTAATTCTCCCATCATACTCATCTCAAATTCAGCCTGCATCATCTCAGAAAATTCTTTGCATAGAGATTGATTAGCAGAACCAAATATAATATCATCAACATAAATTTGCACAATTAAGATATCATCTTTATAAGTCTTGCAAAAAAGAGTTGTATCTACTTTACCCCTTACAAACTCATTCTCCAGAAGGAATGAGCTAAGTCTCTCATACCATGCTCTGGGAGCTTGCTTCAGACCGTAGAGTGATTTCTTCAATTTGAACACATGGTCTGGTTTCTTTTCATCTTCAAAACCTGGGGGTTGATGAACATAGACTTCCTCTGAGATATAACCATTTAGGAAGGCACTCTTTACGTCCATCTGATGTAGAACTATGTTGTGATTTACTGAGAAAGAGATCAACAGTCTGATTGCTTCCAGTCTTGCTACTGGAGCAAATGTTTCAGTGTAGTCTATTCCTTCCTGCTGGCTGTAGCCTTGAGCAACTAGCCTTGCCTTGTTTCTGACTACATCTCCTTTCTCATTCAGCTTGTTTCTGAATACCCATTTCGTTCCAATAACATGGACACTCTCAGGCTTCTTCACTAAGCTCCAAACATCGTTCTTGGAAAATTGATTCAATTCTTCTTCCATGGCCAGAATCCAATCCTTGTCCTGAAGAGCTTCATCTATGGACTTGGGTTCAATTAAGGACACCAATCCTTTCAGACTCAGCAAGGTCTCTTCAGAGGGTCTGAAGGCAGATCTGGTTCTGACTGGTTCGTCTTTGTTGCCTAGAATCAATTCCTTAGGGTGAGCTGCAGTGATTCTGCTCTTCTTCAGAGTTTGTGAGTTAGAGGGACCAGCTTCTTCCTCTGGTTCATCTTCCTCTGGCTCAACTTCCTCTGGAGCTTTGCCTTTGTCAGAAACATTAATGCTTAAATCTGCAAACTTTTCAACTAGCTTTGACTGGTCAGAGTCAAGCTTATCATCAAATCTAACATGAATAGATTCTTCAATAGTCTTAGCATCAGTATTATAAAATCTAAAACCTTTAGATCTATCAGAATAACCAAGTAATAGACACTTAGAAGACTTAGCAACAAATTTATGCAATCTATCCTTAGTATTGAGAACATAACAAACACAGCCAAAAGGATGAAAATAAGAAATGTTGGGTTTTATGTTCTTCCACAATTCATAAGGAGTCTTATTCAGAATTGGTCTCACAGAGATTCTGTTCTGAATGTAACATGCTGTATTTACTGCCTCTGCCCAAAAATGCTTAGCCATGCCAGTTTCTTGGAGCATGGTTCTAGCCATCTCCTGAAGAGTTCTGTTCTTCCTCTCAACAACACCGTTTTGTTGAGGAGTTCTGGGACAAGAGAAATCATGTGCAATTCCATAGGAATCAAACAGACTCTCAAACTTGTCATTCTCAAACTCTCCACCATGGTCACTTCTGACACGCACAATCCTACAAGCCTTCTCGTTTTGCACTTGAGCAATGAAGGTAGAGAACACAGCATGAGACTCATCCTTGCGGGTTAGAAACTTTACCCATGTCCAGCGGCTATAGTCATCAACGATAACCATCCCATATCTCTTGCCACCTATAGACTCAGTTTTCACTGGTCCAAAAAGGTCGATATGCAGAAGTTCCAACGGCCTTGAGGTTGAGACAACATTCTTTGCCTTGAAAGGGACTTTTGTGAATTTGCCTTTCTGACATGCTTCACAAAGAGCGTCTGAAGCGAACTTCAGATTGGGTAAGCCCCTGACAAGGTTTAGCTTGCTCAGCTGAGAAATCTTTCTCATACTGGCATGCCCTAACCGTCTATGCCATACCCACTGCTCTTCATTAACAGACAGAAGGCACTTCACATTCTGAGCCTCCAACTCAGATAATCTGATCTTATAGATGTTGTTCTTCCTCTTGCTGTTAAATAGAACAGAGCCATCGATCTGACTTACAGCCCGACAGGACTTTTGATTGAATATAACATCATAACCCTTGTCAGCTAATTGACTTATAGACAATAAGTTATGTGTTAAGCCGTCTACCAATAAAACATTATCAATGCATGGGCTACTATCTACACAAATAGTACCAGTACCAACAATTTTACCCTTTTCATTTCCTCCGAAGCCAACTTCGCCTCCAGGCTTAAGTTTCAGCTCTCGGAACATACGCTTTTCTCCCGTCATGTGACGCGAGCATCCACTGTCCAGATACCATGATTGGTGTTTCAGTGGAGCTATCAAGGATATCTGCAACATAGATAATCTTGTCCTTAGGTACCCACTTTCTGGGTCCTCTTTTGTTAGTTACCCCAGAGGTTCCGATCACCTTGGGTGTCTCAACATAATATTTTAAAGGAATATTTGCATGATATTTAGTCATAGAGAAAGATCCCTTTTTAAGAGGATGTTTAGCAACTTTAGCAGGTACAGGATCAGGCAATATGGTACCAGAGGGAACAAAGCATTCATACAAGGATTTAGCTTTAGACACAGAAGGCTCATTTCTAATTGGTTTAGAATAGCCAATGCCATGCATTCCATTTCTGCTTACGCCATAGATCATTGAAGCCATTAAGCTTCTATCCACGCTTTTAGCTAGGAATCTTTGAAAAGA
This sequence comes from Lotus japonicus, assembly GCF_012489685.1. Lineage (NCBI taxonomy): Eukaryota > Viridiplantae > Streptophyta > Magnoliopsida > Fabales > Fabaceae > Lotus > Lotus japonicus. The sequence continues at coordinate 55,864,522 of NC_080042.1, forward strand.
CTTTTCATACTTAGATTCATTTCTACAATCAGAGGCATCACAGGCAACAATTTCTTCTAACTTAGCAATCTGGTTCTTAAGCACAGAGTTAGAATTTACCAAAGCATGATTTTCATTTTTCAAATCAGAAATAATTTTCTCATGTTCAAAAGGAGTCTTGGAGACAGCAGATAAGTTCTTTTTCAACTGCTTAGACAATAAAGAGTTATACTTATCCATGATATCAGACAAAGCATGTTTCAGTTCAGAGGTAGAGAAAGAAGCAAATACCTCATTTTCATCGTCTGAGTTAGGATCTCCTTCTGATTCTGAGTCAGAGTCAACAGCTTCCTTTGACTCTGCTCCTTTGTCTTTGACAATGGCCATGAGTCCTTGGACTTCACCATCAGAGTCAACATCCTCTGACTCTGATTCATCGAATGTCACCATCAGACTCTTCTTGGTCTTGAAGTGCTTCTTTGGCTTCTTGTCTTTCTTCAACTTTGGACAATCACTTTTGTAGTGCCCTGATTCTTTGCACTCAAAGCAAGTGACTTCCTTGATTGATGACTTCTTCTGGCCTGAGGACTCATACTTTCCTTTTGCCTTTCCAGAGCCTTTGAACTTGCTCTGCCTGTGCTTCCAGATGCGGTTGAGTCTCTTGGAGATCAGAGTCAGCTCATCTTCATCAGAATCTTCTGATGCTTCTTCAGATTCTTCTTCTTCAGCTTGAAGAGCCTTTGACTTCTCAACCTTAGCCTTTTCAGATTTGGATTTCAAGGCTATGGACTTTTTCCTCAGATCTTGCATCTCTGAGCGCTTCAGCTCATGGCATTTCAAAATGCTGATGAGTTCTTCTAAACTCATATTCTCAACGTCTCTCGTGAGCTCTATTGAAGTCACCAAAGGCATCCAACTTTCAGGAAGACACCTGATGACCCTTATGACATGATCTTTTGTTGTGTAGCTCTTGTTGAGAGGTCGTATGCCAGCTACAAGCAATTGAAATCTGGAGAACATTTCTTCAATGGATTCATTTGGCTCCATGATGAAGGATTCATACTTTTGGATCAAAGACAATGCCTTTGATTCTTTGACTTTCTTGTTTCCTTCATGAGACATCTTCAGAGATTCAAAAATGCCTTTAGCAAACTCACGATCTGTAATCTTCTGGTACTCTTCATAGGAAATAGCACTTAGAAGAATTGCTCTTGCTTTGTGATGTTGTGAGTACAGCTTCTTTTGATCTGCAGTCATCTCTGACCTTGGGATCTTCTTGCCATCTGCATCAACTGGACGCTCGTAGCCATCCACAATAATATCCCAGAGATCTGCATCGAAACCCAGAAAGAAACTTTCCAGTCTATCTTTCCAATATTCGAACCTTTGACCGTCGAACATAGGAGGCTTTGCATTGTAACCATCTCTTTGAGTTTCACTGGTGGTGGCAGCCATTGTTTTTCACACCGGCCCGGATCACTGAACACTGTTAGGTGTGGTAATCAGAACTTGCGCTCTGATACCAATTGAAGGTATGAAAAACGGTAGAAAGGGGGGGTTTGAATAACGTTTTCAGTACAAAACTTCCACCTTAAAGATTTTGACAAATCTTTCGAGAACTTAAGTGCTAACGATAAGAGATAGAGAAGCACACAAGGATTTTATCCTAGTTCACTTGATAAATCACTCAAGCTACTCCAGTCCACCCGTTAAGGTGATTTCTTCCTTCTTAGAATGAAGGCAATCCACTAATCAGGTAAGAGTTACAACTGCACTTGAAACCTACAAGTGACTAACAATTACACTGACTTAGCTCACACTAAGATTCACTCTTTTAGTCTTCTCTAGGATCCGATCAACCTTGATCTCCTAAAGGAACCAAACAAACTGTTTATCAAAGAAATGTTTACAAGAGATTTGCTTCTAAAAAGCTAATAGTAAACTCAATGAATTTCAGATGAAAGAAAGCTTAGAATATTTTGAATATGTCTTGCGCGTATGTGTTACTTCTTCTAGCCGCTTCTTTCAATCTTCAGCCTCTATATATACTCCAAGGATTAGGGTTGAGCGTTGCATGGGAAATGCTACCGTTGGAGGGCAGTTCTGGAAAATCCAGCTTCTGCTGTGGCTGAGAACGTTAGGTAGGTCGTCAGGAAGGTACACTTGCTTTTGTACTTGGATAGCGACTTGACCTTTTAACCTAGGAGACTTCTGATCAGGGGAATACTTCATATTGGAACTTGTGAAGCCGGTTGATCAGAGTCAGAGGAAAAGCACAGATCCTCTGACCATTGTATCTTCTGATTCTGAACTCAGAGGGAAGAACATGGCCTTCAGAGTTTCTTGCTTCTGGATTTCAGAGTTTCCACTATTCAGCTTCTGGATCTTCAGAGTCTTCTACACCATCAGAACATCTGAACCTTCAGTGTTTCTTGGTTATCAGAACTTCTGGATCTTCAGAGCTTCTAGCGACTGAGTCCACATCAGAGTTTGTATAGCTTCAGAACTTCTGAAGCTTTTCCACTGTTCATACTGAACATGGTGAATGCGAAAGCGTTGCTTGGGTTACCCTTTATACACAGTGCTTCTGATTTGTGTGAGATTGAGTTGAGGTCAGAGCCTGTAAATAGCACACTCAGAAAAACACGTTAGAGTACCACAATTGTTCATATCAAAAGGTTAACTTGTAATCATCAAAACATAGAGTTGTACTACTCGATCAAAACTTGATCTTACACCAGTTTCTTCTACCTCTACGACGTTGACCCCAAATCCATAAAAAACAAAGGATGGATTTCCTTAAAGGCCCGGGCCGGCAGGAAGTGCCTGAATCCCCACAAAAGTAACGTGAAGACCTCCTTCGCACGGAAGTACTTTCGCATGGCGGTTCACCCCGCCTATCCGGAGGCCTTCACCCTTAGGGACGGGACCGCCCTTTTCCCTCTTTACTGGACGGAAAAGCCCAATGGGATTACTGATCCTTCCGAGGAATCCTTGTCCGCCAACGACAAAGCTTTTCTGAATCTCCTTGCCCCACTCCCCATCCTTGACTGCTCAACAGTCCTTGAGGGCGCTGGCTCCTCAAGGACTCCCAAATACTTAGGTCGTCCATGGCTTACTTCTATTATCGACATTTTCTTTCTCGCCTCTTATGTTGTTACTGATGTTTTTTCATTGTTGCAGAAGATATGAACTTCACAAACGCCGAACTCCTGAAAGCCCGCGAGAGGAAAATGGCTCGCTTTTCCCCAAAGTTCAACGCTGAGGGCGACGTGAAAAAGCGGGGCGGCGCCGAGAACCAAGGTGAGGGTGCCAAAGCCCCTAAGAGGAGAAAATTGGTCAAAGCCTCCTCCGTCGCCGGCCCTTCCAACCCTGGCGCTCAGCCCACCACCGCCGCCGCGTCTAAAGGCAAAAGTGTTGCTAAAGCCTCCGCCGCCACCGCTACCGAGACAATCACTGTCCCGACCCCCAAATCTACTACTGCGGACGTGGCCTCCGCTGCCGCCGCCAAGTCCACTACTATTGGCGCTACAGCTGCCTCCACCGGCGCTACAACTACCTCTGCCGGTGCTACAACTACCTCTGCTGATCAGTCGCCAACTGCTGACACAACCGCCAACATCTCCCAACCCTCAGCCGTTGAGAAATCTGCCACCGCTAATGCCACAACAGCTGCGGCGTCGTCTGATGCTCCTGCCGGGGAGAAAATGAAAGAAAATAAAACCCCCCAGTCCCCCCTCGCCAGGACGCACCTCCTAGCCCACCCCCAACAGATGATGGGTGCCCCGCGTCTTCTCCACCTCGCCGCGAAGAGGGATCTTCTGATGTCGCCGCTACCCAGATCGAGCGAGCTCCTGGTAAAGAGAGCGGTTCCTCCAACTACTTCAACATGCTTCCCAACGCCATTGAACCTTCCGAATTCTTGCTTACCGGCCTCAACCGCGAAGTCATAGAGAAAGAAGTCTTGAGTCGGGGCATTAATGAAACCAAGGAGGAAACTCTTGCTTGTCTCCTGCGCGCTGGGTGCATCTTTGCCCATGCGTTTGAGAAGTTCAACGCTGCCACCGCCGAAGCCGAGCGGTTGAAGGCCGAGAGCGCTCAACATCAAGAAGCCGCCGCTGCTTGGGAAAAACGCTTCGACAAACTGGCGACGCAGGCAGGAAAAGACAAAGTTCTAACCGACAAGTTGATTGGCTCGGCGGGAATTAAAATCGGCGAACTGGAGGATCAGCTGGCGTTGATGAAGGAAGAAGCGGATGACCTTGACGCAAGTCTTCAAGCTTGCAAAAAGGAAAAAGAGCAAACTGAGAAGGACCTGATCGCCAGCGGCAAAGCGCTGGTTGCTAAGGAGTCGGAGCTCGCAACATTGCGCGCTGAGCTGGAGTTAGTGAAGAAGGCGCTGGCGGAGCAAGAGAAAAAGTCTGCCGAGTCCCTGGCCCTGGCGAGGTCTGACATGGAAGCGGTGATGCAAGCCACATCTGAGGAAATCAAGAAAACGACCGGCGCTCACGCCGAGGCCCTCGCCACGAAAGATGCCGAGATTGCTTCCCAACTGGCAAAAATCAAAGTGCTCGAGGACGAGCTGGCGACGGAGAAAGCCAAAGCCACTGAGGCGAGGGAACAAGCTGCTGACATTGCCCTCGACAACCGCGAGCGCGGTTTCTACCTCGCCAAAGATCAGGCCCAACATTTGTACCCGAACTTTGACTTTAGCGCCATGGGAGTAATGAAAGAGATAACCGCTGAAGGACTGGTTGGTCCTGACGATCCTCCCCTGATTGACCAACACCTCTGGACGGCGACTGAAGAAGAAGAGGAAGAAGAAGAAAACAATGAATAATGTAATTTTTAAGTCATTTAGCTTTTACTGTCTCTTTGTAGTGTACTTTTCCGCCATTCATCTATGTTTAAGCAACCCTTCGCCATAACTTTTCATATCGCCGTTGGATATTTTGTAAATCATGTTGGAATACTTTCGCCGTACATTTTTTGGCCGCCGCCTTCTTATTGCTTAAAAAATTTAAGAATGAATTCCATGAATGAATTTCATAGTTTAACGCCCCACCACGCCGGAGTAATAAAATACTCAACATCCTGAATGTCCAAGCACTCGCCTGCCACCTTATTCATTCGCCGACCTTATATCTTGCGCTATTTTTTCACGCGTCATATGATTGAATTACGCCTAACGACTTCGTGCATTAATTTTAACTAGGACTTGTTGCTTGGTATTCCACCACCAAGACTTTAGACGTTTTCCCCAAAGGAAGAAACGACCTCCATTCTCGAGGGCTTCGCCCGGGGCTTTGCCCGCTCGGGGCTTACAATGCTTGGATCCCAATGGCCATTTGGGAGTCCCAAGACTTTTGCCTAGTTAACGTTGCTCGTCGTATTCTGGCGAGACTTATCCAGCACATCGTTTACGGGACCGGCGATCACGTCAGACTTTCCGGGGGGTGATTCCCAGGCGTCAAAGGCCATTTGTGGAATCGCCGCCACCTTCAGGGTTCCAGCAGGCCCCTTTGGGGATCAAGCCTGTCCCACTTAGTGATCGCCGTAATTCTTTATGTCGATCGGCAATTCCGATCGTCAGGGAATCCCTGGAATTTTTGGACACGAATTTCGTGATTTTTCGTTTTATTTTATTGATGGAGCGCCTCATTAAAAAACTCCTTTCGGAGAAAAAGAGCACGCTTTGTTATTGCAATACATTGGAGAATTTGAAAACACTTTTCAGAAAATTTTAAAGATATCTGGCTCCGGCGACTCCACCTTGTTCGCTTTCTCGCCTGCGATCAACTATAATAGTAACGCAAGCTCAAACCATTGAACGACCGAGGTAGCCGCCTTCCATCAAGCTCTTCTAAGTGATAGGCCCCATTACCAAGAACTTTAATAACGCGGTAGGGCCCTTCCCAGTTAGGCGTGAGCTTGTTTCTCGGGGCTCCCGATCGCCACTTGAGGACCAAGTCGCCGACCTGCATATCTCGGACGCGAACCCTGCTGTTGAACTTTGCCGCCACACGCTGCTTCATCGCTGTTTCCCGAATGTGCGCCTCGTCACGCGTTTCCGACAAAAGGTCCAACTCCGCCGCCATATTGGCTTGATTCTCCCCTTCAAAATCTGGCTGGGTTCGCCACGTGAAGTTGTCAATCTCCACTGGCAGCATAGCATCAACCCCATAGGTCATTCTAAAGGGGGTTTCCCTTGTAGTGGATTGCACAGTGGTGTTGTATGACCATAGCACCACCGGGAGTTCCTCCAGCCAGGCTCCCTTAGCCTCCTTGAGCCGTCGCCTTAATCCACGCAGGATTACCCTGTTTGCAGATTCCACTTGCCCGTTTGCTTGCGGATGCTCCACAGAGGCAAACCTCATCTGTATGCCCATTTCCCTGCAAAATTCTCTAGTTTGGTTGCTTGAAAACTGGGTCCCGTTGTCGGATATGATCGCCCTTGGGATCCCGAACCTGCAAACAATTCGCTTCCAGTAGAAGTTGACTATCTTCGCAGAGGTTATTTTGGCCAGGGGCTCGGCCTCAATCCATTTAGTGAAATAATCCACCGCTACCAATATAAACTTCATTTGCGACCTGGCGATCGGAAAAGGCCCTACTAGATCCACCCCCCACATGGCGAAGGGCCATGGGGCACTCATCGTTACCAGCTCCTTTGGCGGTGCCTTAGATAAATCAGCAAACACTTGACATTTTTTACATTTTTTCACAAAGTCCATGCAGTCTTTCCTGAGGGTGGGCCAGTAGAATCCCGCCCTCAACACCTTGCAAGCCAAAGATCTCCCCCCAATGTGGCTTGCGCACACTCCCTCGTGCACTTCAGACATTATCGCCTCGTATTTTTCCGGCGGTACGCATTTTAACAATGGCGCCGAAAAACCACGGCGATACAAATGTCTGTCGATGAGAGTATAGTGGCTCGCCTCTCGCCGTTGTTCCTTCGTGCATTGCTCCACTTCCGCTGGGTCCCCCGCTAAGATGGACAATATAGGTCCCATCCACGTCGCTCCCCTGTCCACGCATGCCACGAGCTCGCCTTCAATGCTGGGGAACGCCAGTGTTTCCTGAATCACACTTCTATTGTTGCCGGGCTTCCGCGTGCTCGCCAATTTGGCCAACGCGTCCGCCCGCTGGTTTTCAGTCCGAGGAACATATTCCACCACAACCTCTTGAAAAAGTGTCATCAAATATCGCACTCGCTCTAGGTACTTGATCAGATTAGGATCTTTGACCTGGAAAGTGCCCTTCACTTGGCTCTCCACCAACTGCGAGTCCGTTCTTATCAACAAGCTTCCAATCTTTACTTCACGCGCCAACTTCAACCCGGCGATGAGAGCCTCATACTCTGCCTGGTTGTTTGTGGCCTTGAACTCGAATTTCAGCGATTGTTCCAGTACTAGATCTCCTGGTCCTTCCAACGTTACTCCCGCGCCACTGCCACTGCTATTGGAGGATCCATCTACAAAGAGAGTCCACTGAGTGTCTACTCTTTCAAACCGATATGGGGTCAATTCCACCACAAAATCAGCCAGCGACTGTGCGCCAACCTTGCCTCGTTTATCATATTGCAACCCATATTCGGACAATTCAACCGACCAGGCGACCAATCTTCCTGACAAATCCGGTTTTTGCAACACTTGTCTCAGGGGTAAATCCGTTCGCACCCTTACTGGAAAACTCTGAAAGTAAGGTCTTAACCGCCGGGCGGTGACGAGGACCGCCAATGCTGCCTTCTCGATTTTCTGGTATCTGACCTCTGCGCCCTGGAGTGTGTGGCTAACGAAATAAATAACTCGATGTTCGCCATCCACCTCCTGCAATATCACAGAGCTCAGAGCACTATCACTCACAGCAAAATACAAGTGCAGCGGGTGCCCCTGCATTGGTTTTGACAAGATCGGCGGTGATGACAGGAGTTCTTTGAGGCGAACAAAAGCTTCCTCACACTCCGCTGTCCACTCGAATGCAGCATTTTTTCGAAGACACTTGAAAAATGGGAAAGATTTATCGCCAGACTTAGGGAGAAAACGAGATAGAGCTGCTATTCGCCCGGTTAAACGTTGGACTTCTTTCACATTAGAGGGACTTTTCATCTGATGAATCGCCTTGCATTTGTCTGGGTTTATCTCTATTCCCCTGGATGTGATCATGAATCCCAGAAACTTGCCACCCTGAACACCAAAAGAGCACTTCTCCGGGTTAAGGCGCATATTGTGCTTCCTGATCTCGCCGAATGCTTCTTCCAGATCTTGATGATGATCCAAACCACGTACTGACTTAACGATCATATCATCGACGTAAACTTCCATGTTTCTCCCCACTTGCCCAGCAAAAACCCTATCCATCAATCTTTGGTAGGTCGCCCCAGCGTTCTTTAGTCCAAACGGCATGGTGCGATAGCAATAATTGACCCTGGCGGTCATGAAAGCAGTTTTGTCCTCGTCTGCCGGGTGCATGCGGATTTGATGATAGCCAGAATAAGCATCCATCAAGCTAAGCAGTTCGTTGCCCGAGGCACCATCAACGAGGCTATCAATGCTGGGAAGGGGATACGAATCTTTTGGACATGCTTTGTTTAAATCTGTGTAATCTACACACATTCGCCACTTCCCGTTCGCCTTCTTCACCATTACGACGTTCGCCAACCACGTCGGATACTTCACTTCCCTGGTGAACTCTGCCGCCAGCAACTTGTCAACTTCCTGTTGAACCGCCTTTCCCTTGTCTCCTCCCAAGCGCCGCCTGAGTTGTGAAACTGGCTTGACACTTGGATTCAATGCTAATCGATGGCAGATGAAGTTTGGATCAATTCCAGGCATGTCTTTGCAGCTCCAAGCAAACAAATCTAAGTTCTCCCCAAGCAGCTTTGTCAGGCGCGTCTCCTGCTCTTCCGTCAGTCTGGTCCCAATCTTCAAAGTGCGATCGCCAAACTTCAGCGCCTTCGTGTCCTCAATTGGCGTGGGCCTGTTTACCCGCCCCTCGCCTCGTGGGTCAAGATTTTCATCCGAAGCTTCAATTTCATAACATCTATGACCGACCAACGCACTCTTCTTGCCGTACAAGTTAAGGCAATTATTGTAACACTCCCTCGCCATCTTCTGGTCCACCTTCAGCTTTCCAACCTTTCCACTGCTTAGCGGATACTTGACCGCCAAATGGGCTGTTGAGATTACAGCACAAAGGCGATTCAATGTATTTCGCCCAATAATGACATTGTAAGATGCCACAACCTGGAGAACCAGATACCTTACCTTCAAAACCCTGGCATACTCATCTTCCCCGAATATTGTGTCTAGATCAATGTATCCTCTCACCATTACTTGCTCCCCCGCGAAACCTACCAAGGTTCCCGCATATGGAGTCAGATCATTGTCGGTTAGTCCCAACTTGTCGAATGCATCACCATAGATATAATCAGCCGAACTACCCTGATCCAGAAGTACCCTTCTAACGTTGAAACTGTTCATCCTTAACTGCACTACGATCGGGTCATCCTTATGAGGCTTTATCCCCTCAAAGTCTGTCATCGAGATTGTTATGTCAGGGTGTACGAATCCAAAAGCGACCTCATGAACAGAATTAACCGCACAAACATGGCGTTTCCGCGCCGCATGGGTGTCGCCACCGCCGCCAAATCCCCCAGCGATGGTGTTTATGGTCCCGACGGGCGGTCCTGAGTGTTGAGCGAACGTGTCATCAGCTCCTCTTGTGGCGATAGCCGCTGATTCTTGCTTTTTCTTGCCCTTAGTGTCCACTCGCTCCTCTTCTCGCTTATGCGTTTTGTTGTGATCGCCGTTGTTGCGCCACTGGCCTTGGCGATTTCCTTGATATCCCGCCCGAATCAACTTATCAATTTCCCGCTGCAAAGTCCAGCAGTCGTCTGTGCCGTGCCCGGCGGACCGATGGAATTCACACCACTTCTTGGGATTGGCGTCCCGTGATTGATACTTAGGGGCCTCTGGCTCATCCACTAGATTTGCGCCCCTCGCCCCGCGGAGCATATCCGTTAATTTAGTATTCATTACCATGTCAGCTTCCTCCCACTGGCGATGGGACTTGGATTGCCATGGCCGGCGTTGTTCATAATCATCACGCCGTGGATACAACTGCTCCTTGGTCGGCCTCAATGCCGCCTTTCCTTTATCTTGCCTTTGCTGCTTGCCATCCCCCTTATCTTCGCCATTCTTATCTTTTTTCGCGCGCTTGGGCGACGTGTCGCCCTTTTCCAACTTCGCGCGCTTTCTTTTGAAAGCGTCGTCCTCCTCATCAAGAATGTAAGTGCTGGCGCGAGCACGCATCTCTTCCATCGAACGCGCCGGCTTACGTGTCAATTTGCTGTTCAACCCTCCCGGTAGCAAACCGTTTTTAAATGCTAGAGCACAGGCTCGAGGCTCCTCGTCCTCAACCTTGACCGACGCTGCGCTGTACCTTGCCATGTACTCTTTCAGTGACTCTCCTTCTTGCTGGCGAATATTATATAGGTCATTGATCGTCACCGGCTGATTCTTATTCGCCGAGAATTGCACTAGAAACTTGGATGAGAAGTCTCTGAAATTTGAGATCAATCCGCGCGGCAAAGTTGTGAACCACGCCATCGCCGTCGATTTGAACGTCGATGGAAACATCCTGCACTTCACCGCATCTGACGCCGCAATTATCACCATCTTCGTATTGAAATACAGAAGATGATCCTTCGGATCGGAATCTCCGCTGTAAGAATCCAGAACTAACGTTTTCATATTATCCGGAATCGCCACACTCTCAACATCCTCCGAGAACGGACGGAACTCAGCCACGGAATCTGCTTCTCTACTTCCATCGTCCCGCTGCTCGCGACGGTAGAAATCCAACTGAGCATGTAGATGCTCATTCCTCTGCTGGATGTTGCCAATGCTGCGCATCAGATGGCGCCATTGCTCCTGTGTCACCGCCGGTTGTTGCTCCGGAGCAGGTGAATTCTCTGGTGAGCGCTCCAGAGATCCAACCTGTGAAGGCGATGGAGGAGGTGGTGGTGACGGAGGAGGAGAAGGCGGCTGTACTCCCGTCGTTTGTACCGGAGAATCCAGGATCACACGATGAGGCCGCCGAGGCGGCGAAATTCGCTGTCGCACTGGTGAATGATGCTGCCTCCTGCGTCGAGTCTCCATCCAAACCAAGAACGATGCAAACTCGATCGGAAAACGAACACCGGTTACAGAATCAAAATCAAAAGACCAGAGAATTGCCTAATCACCAACAGAGATAACTTCCTGCACAATCAATCCACGTGAATGGGAGTAGAAAGTTTACAGTTCCCCACAGACGGCGCCAAATGTTCTAGCAATGAACATTGAAGAAAGGTATAGTACCTAGAGAGTGGAGAATTGTGCTAGAGAGAGAATGAGAATGAGAGAGAGAATGCTGAATTTCATGTATGATTTTATCCAATGAGCCAAAAGTCCCCTACAATTGGTAGCGTTGAACTTCTCAAACGCATGGGCAAAGATGCACCCAGCGCGCAGGAGACAAGCAAGAGTTTCCTCCTTGGTTTCATTAATGCCCCGACTCAAGACTTCTTTCTCTATGACTTCGCGGTTGAGGCCGGTAAGCAAGAATTCGGAAGGTTCAATGGCGTTGGGAAGCATGTTGAAGTAGTTGGAGGAACCGCTCTCTTTACCAGGAGCTCGCTCGATCTGGGTAGCGGCGACATCAGAAGATCCCTCTTCGCGGCGAGGTGGAGAAGACGCGGGGCACCCATCATCTGTTGGGGGTGGGCTAGGAGGTGCGTCCTGGCGAGGGGGGGACTGGGGGGTTTTATTTTCTTTCATTTTCTCCCCGGCAGGAGCATCAGACGACGCCGCAGCTGTTGTGGCATTAGCGGTGGCAGATTTCTCAACGGCTGAGGGTTGGGAGATGTTGGCGGTTGTGTCAGCAGTTGGCGACTGATCAGCAGAGGTAGTTGTAGCACCGGCAGAGGTAGTTGTAGCGCCGGTGGAGGCAGCTGTAGCGCCAATAGTAGTGGACTTGGCGGCGGCAGCGGAGGCCACGTCCGCGGTAGTAGATTTGGGGGCCGGGACAGTGATTGTCTCGGTAGCGGTGGCGGCGGAGGCTTTAGCAACACTTTTGCCTTTAGACGCGGCGGCGGTGGTGGGCTGAGCGCCAGGGTTGGAAGGGCCGGCGACGGAGGAGGCTTTGACCAATTTTCTCCTCTTAGGGGCTTTGGCACCCTCACCTTGGTTCTCGGCGCCGCCCCGCTTTTTCACGTCGCCCTCAGCGTTGAACTTTAGGGAAAAGCGAGCCATTTTCCTCTCGCGGGCTTTCAGGAGTTCGGCGTTTGTGAAGTTCATATCTTCTGCAACAATGAAAAAACATCAGTAACAACATAAGAGGCGAGAAAGAAAATGTCGATAATAGAAGTAAGCCATGGACGACCTAAGTATTTGGGAGTCCTTGAGGAGCCAGCGCCCTCAAGGACTGTTGAGCAGTCAAGGATGGGGAGTGGGGCAAGGAGATTCAGAAAAGCTTTGTCGTTGGCGGACAAGGATTCCTCAGAAGGATCAGTAATCCCATTGGGCTTTTCCGTCCAGTAAAGAGGGAAAAGGGCGGTCCCGTCCCTAAGGGTGAAGGCCTCCGGATAGGCGGGGTGAACCGCCACGCGACAGTACTTCCGTGCGAAGGAGGTCTTCGCGTTACTTTTGTGGGGATTCAGGCACTTCCGGCCGGCCCGGGCCTTTAAGGAAATCCATCCTTTGTTTTTGATGGATTTGGGGTCAACGTCGTAGAGGTAGAAGAAACTGGTGGGGGATGGGGCGATGCCAACCGCGGCGCATAAGATTTCAAAGCATCGAATGAAGGCCAAGCGTTGGGGTGAAGTTGGCAGGGCGCCGCATTGATGTCGCGGATGACGGTTTGGACAAAAGGCGAAAGAGGGAGCCTGATTCCAAGCTCGCTAAACATGTATTCGTACGCAAAGAAAAAGTGAGATCTCTTTACGTCGCCGTCTAGCTTGTGAACCCAGGGGCGGTCCTCAGGAAGGCAAATCCAGATCCTGAGTTTGGCTTTAAACTCGTCATCATTGGACAAGCCACCCAAGGAACCCACGAATTCCACAATGAGGTTGCTATCTTGGAAGATAGAAGGTTGGTCTATGGCCTCATGTTTGGGGGCTACTTGGACGGGAAGGGGCAGAGTGGCGAAGGTTTTTAGCCGGTAAGCAGGGATCTCCGGGACCTCTAAACGGAGGCCGCCGGCTGCGGTGGAATCAGGGTCGCTTTCGGAGGAGGAAGTGGAGTGATTAGGGGAGGTAGGGTTTGAAGCCATTTTAGAAACCAGCGAAGTGAAAGACAGGAGAAGATGAGTATGTATATGATGCAAAGATAAGGGCAGTAGGACTCACCGGAGTAAGATGTGAAGAGTGGGTAGCGGAAGGGGTGATAAGCGATGGCTCCGGAACGGAAGTTGGCAGAAGGAGTATGGTAAGCGATTAGGGAGGTGAAGAGGGGTTTCGGAAAGGGATGATTGTAGGGAAGAAGGGTTTTTATAGGGAAAGGGGGGAGTCTGGAAGGGTGACGCGTGTTGGACGCGTGTGGAGGGTTGGAAGTCATGATGGTTTTTGGGGAAGTGGGTTGCGTGTAATGGGTAGTTATTGCGCACGATGGGACGGTTATGAAAAGTGAAGTGACGTTTCCGGAGAAAGAGGGAAATTGATGCAACTGATGCATCACGTGGGGCAGTTGAGGTTTCGAAGGGTTTTTGAAATAGGGGAAAGCGCGAAAGGCCTCGCCACTATAATAGCCAAACATCATCGCCCGATAGGTGACACCAGCAACAAAGTTTAGTCGCTCGCCGGGAATACTGCCAATCAACGTTTGGGTGATCGGCACGTGACCAATGCCTGCCACCTTTCCCGCCGGTAGACGATCATGCACCTGTTCCAGCTGACCGCCAGTACGGAGCGATCGCTCTCGCCGCTTGTGGACTTGCCGGCTCAGGTCGCTCGCCGCTTGTGGACTTGTGGACTTGTCAGCTCAGGTTGCTCGCCAAGTCAGTGGATTGGATGACTAAAGATGCTAGTTTCCTTTTGCTCACGCCATGTTGGCAACGTAGTTTGCTTTTCTTCTCTTAAGCCATGTTGGCAGCTCAAATCCCAGTGTATTATAGGACATATGTAAAGGCATTTAAAAGACACACTTAGCTCTCATACTTCAAGCTCGGTGTCTTGTGGACTAGTGGACTGGGCGAGCCCCTAGAGGGGCAACGCCTAGCATGTAGCCCGCCCCGGGGCAGGGCCCTAACCTTAAGATGGGCCTTGGCTTCGGAGGCCCAATTGGCCCAAGAGATAATGCCCAAACTCTATAAATAGGGGGAGTTACCAATTGTAGGGGACTTTTGGCTCATTGGATAAAATCATACATGAAATTCAGCATTCTCTCTCTCATTCTCATTCTCTCTTTAGCACAATTCTCCACTCTCTAGGTACTTTACCTTTCTTCAATGTTCATTGCTAGAACAGTTTTTAATTCTTGTTTGGCATATCTTTGCTAACATATTATCATACTCATATTTATATTGTGTTGTAGCTACATTCGTAAGGGAGGTCTTACTGCCTTGAACTTTAGTCCCAAGCGAGTTTCTAGCCATGTTGAATGGGTCTGGCTGTTGTCATGGCGAAAGATTAGAAGAGAGGGGGTGATGACAACCTTGGGAAGACATAAAAGAGGAAGGGATGTAATAGAAATATGAGAAAGGGGTGTCATAGTAACTTTATAAAGTTATTAACAACCACTCATTTTTTATTTTTTTCAAGTTCTTTTCATAATTTCTCATATTTTTTATGGGATCCAAATTGCTTCTTAGAAATTCTACACCTTGTTCCATATGAGTTGTTGACTCACCTTAGCCTTTACCAATCCGATATGACATTTGGATGTCAACTTAGAAAAAACTAATTTCAAACTTGATCATACATTGTCAGCATGTAGCAGACTAAATGGAACATAAATATGCAAAACAAAACATAACTAAATAAAGGATTAATCATTCTCTTTTCAAAAGTTTGATAAGTTCAGCATTAGAGCTTCCATAACCATCTCCAATCAAGTAGCTTCCAAACCGCTCTACAACTATCATCAAAAGTAAGATCATCACTTTCTTTTTCAAACCTTGCCACTAAAGAACCCTCTATGAAATATGTTGCATCAAGGGGTGGACATTGACTATGATATCTGGTTTGTAGTCCATCAGCCCTGCCACCTCCTCTATGAAAAATGAGCTAGTGCAATGCCAATTTGAAAACACACCTTAATTTCATATTTTCATAAACATTGAATATGTGATTTAGAAATTCTTAACTCACATATTATACCGCTAAAGAAACTATTGCAATTTTTCAGAGTAAAAGGGAAGGATTGTCATTGCAATTCTCAATAAATGAATAATGATAAAAAAAAAGGCTGTCTTAGAAGTCAAAGTTTATCAGGTAAAATTTTCATATTAGATTATGATCTACAAATCAAAGTTAATTATAAAGTGGAAAAGCATTAGAAGAGGAACATACCATTGGCTCGTTATTTAGTAGGCAATAATCGCAGCAAAATAAGTGAATCCATCTGGGAGAACTTGTATCAAAAATGGAATCAACTCATTGACGTGTCAACCTAAGAACGAAATGTGGCTACGGAAAGGTGCTATATTATAGAGCTGAAATGTACCTCTTGGAAACCCAAAAGCTTAATCAGTGACTGCAATAACATTAGACTTTGTAACTGACTCTTAAAGACACTTTAACCAAGATTAAAAGCACGAAATAAAACTGACAATAATGAATTATTTTTAACAGGTATTGGAAACCCGAAAGCTTACTCAATGACTCCTAATAAATTGCAATAACATTAGACTTTGTAACTAACTCTTAAAGACACTTTGACCAAAATTAAAAGCAGGAAATAAAACCGACAATAAACAATTATTTTTAACCGTTATTGGCAAATATCAAAATAAGCTATATTATTAATCATAACCTATCAACTAATCAAATTGAGGAAAACATAAAAAAAAACACACTAATGGGAGAGTATAGGCCAAGATGACATAGCTGGCATAAAACTCACCCAAAAGACTTGGGAAAGCAAACAAACCAAAAAATCTCCTCACTACAACCCAAGAGCGGAAAAGATAAACACAATATAAAGCTGAAATGTAACTCATGGAAAAACTCAAAAGCTTACTCAATAACTCTTAATAAGGATCACTACCAACAAACTTTATAGCTGGCTCTTAAAGACACTTTAAGCAAAATTTAAAGTCGGTTGTTGAGTTCTCAACAAAAGACACCTTATACATTAACCATTTTAAAATCTTGGACCACTTATCACTTTTCTTAACAAAAAAACACCAAAGGCAGGATCACTTGAAGGAAAACTTCAAGTTTGATATGAACCAAAATGTGTCCAGGTTAGTTAAAATTGAATACAAATAGAATAACACATGAATAAGATAAACATGTTCTAATATAAGCACAACGCTGGGGTTGGTTTATTTTTAAGCGAGATTGAATCTAGAGATTTGAAATTCATTCAGACTATATGCTAAAAAAGTATGTATTTCAACAAATAATAGGGAAATTGCAGAATGCATATATAGGGGGAGCTCAAAAGAAGGGGAAAATTAGTAAAGAAAGCTTGAATCACTTTCAGACCGCCATTGTCTTCATATACTTAATTGAGAACTTCAGAAAATTAGAAAAATAAAAAAAAGGTAATCGACATAACCTATATTCACTTGAAGACGTTGACGAACATCATTTTAGAAGTGTAGTCCCTGCAAAATAGAATAAAAAATGAAAGGTGTTACTTTTTAGCAGATGATGAATTAATGATTATTTACGAAGACCTCAGTAAAGATCCAGATTTCAGTTAAAAAAAAGCTCTAAAGTCTGAAGGCATTCCCATGATTCACAAAAGAAATCAACAGTTTCAATCAATTTAATCCAAATAAAGGTGACTACATGAACATGAACTTGACCAAACTGAAATGCAAGAAATTTATCATTTAATTCACCAACAAAAATTTTATAAGAGACCAAAGAATCTCCATGAATGCCCTTGTTTTCCTAGAGACCAAAGCTTCCAGCAAAGTTATCACATATAAAGTGGCAACAATTCCGTAAGGGATAGAAAAAGTTAAACTTTGATTCAAAATTTGACCAATAAAAAAAACATTTAGATATATATCAGGATAAAATAAATAGACCAAAGCAATGATATTACTTCTTTATCAAAATGCTAAGCGCCAAGTATGTTTTTCTTTCACTTTTGTGAACTATCAGTGTATCATCAATCCAAAAAATAGAACCAAAAGATCCTTCTAAAAATTTCAGAGTGACACCAACCTCAAAATCTGAAGAAAGCCCGTGCAGTCGTGCACCATACTCCAACAACTCTTCAGATAAATGATGAACTTTTTTATTTCAAGAAAAGTGAGAAAGGGGAGAATAGAAATCTCCCAAATAGAAGACAGAAGGCACAAAATCATACTATACATATAGGAATATCATATCCTTCTTTCTTTTGTAAGGTAGATCATGCGTGAACTGCATTTTTAATAGTAAATTGGTTATTAATGAATCTTTACCTCTCTGGAAATGGGCCATTGCAGATCAACTGGGAGCTGAATCACATCATAAGATTTACTTCCTATCGGAATCGCCCTGTACAAAAATTAAGCACATTGCAAACATCACTCTCAACTTACACCTCTGCATCCATATGAAATTAAGAGAAGTTTGCCTTACCAACTTTTAAGACACCAACGGATGTGCGGAGATGATTCACTAAACAAAATTCAATGAACAGAAATTGAAAGAACTAATCAACGAATCGAGCCCAAAATTGAAACTAATTGTACCTAATCTCATGCGACTGAAAACCTTGCAAAACAGTGAACACAACATCATATAGAATAAGAACAGTGATGTGAAAAATAAAAGAAATCAAAGAAGTAAAGAGGAGTCTTTGGGCTCACTGAAACGGGGTAGCAGAGATCAAGCGTCTGAAACCCCAGCGGAACATACGACACCTAAACGGTGAAGAAGAAAACTTACAATGACCGAACCTCAGCAGATCGCAAACGATATCAAGGATGATTTTTAACCTTAGCAGATCACAAACGAAATCAATTAACACCGTGATGAACCCATCCGAGGCGCACAGCAGCGAAGGAGCAAGAAATCCAAGGCGGAAGAGCGGTGCTGAGATGAATCCAGTATACAGCAGCGGCAGAGTAAGATATTGAGGGCAGGGGAAGCGGCGAAGAAATCGAAGGCGCAGAGAAAGATACCCATTAAACAAAACACTTGGAAGATTATTGTGTTGGGTTGGGAGAGAGATCAAAGTTGTGGTGAAGAAGAAACATGCGATAAAAGGAATGGAAGAAGAAAGTTAAAAAAAAAGGTGAAAACAATTTCGTTCGTTTTAGATGAATGGAAGAGTGAAAGTCTGATGCAATTGGAAACCCAAATACTTGTAATCAACGGCTGAGATCTAATTTTAATTCTTTATTTGTGTTAATATAAACCTTTCAAATTTCCCTTCTTCATGTTCTAGGTGCAAATTATCATTGTCTTAATGATAAATTAATGATGTGAATGGAGTGAACACCAATTTAGCATTTTAACTTCATTTCTCCTATAGAATTAACCCTCTAAGTAATGAAGATTAATGAGTAACTAACAAATGTTAGGAATTAAGATCAGTTACGTAACAAAGATACTATTTTTGAACTTGAATAATATAGATACTTAACTTACTAAAATAAAGTGTCTCGAATAAATATATATTAATAGAGGTTTTAGAATATGAACCTTTTTTTTCTTTCTAAAGCACGACTTTATTTCATGAAAATAAAAGATATAAGACCAAGACCAACTCTCTCATATAGGTAAAGTGAAACCAAAACATGCACGACCCAAACCATTCCAAAATAAACCAAAAGAGGCAACCCTAGAAAATCTATACCTACTCCTATCGAAGAAAATCTATGTCATGAATTTTCTTGATACTTTTAAATTTAAGTTATGTGTCCTTTGTTTTAATATTTTATAGGTAAATGCACAAATGCATTTCAAAGCTGGCGATATAGCATTCTCTAGAGTCACACATCGTAAAGGATCAAAAATCCTATTTGAAATAGTGATGACAACAATTCTCATAGTACTTCAAATTTAGTTTATAAAGAAGTCTTTTCCATGTCATATGAAGATCTTTTTGCAAGAAATGTAAAATGATATGTTCTCAGTTTTATTCGCAATGTAATTATTCCAATTACAAAAAAAAAAAAATCCAGTGTCTATTTTCAGCACATACATGTTATTTCAACTCCCTATAATATGTTTCAAAAAAAAACTCATTGTAATAATCTATTCAATAGATAAAAAAAAACATCAATCAAACATTTAGGAAAGCAACGACAAAAGATGAAAAAAAATAGCGACTCAGAAAAAAAAACATTCAGTACTAGAAAACCTTACAAATTTATGATATCTTATATCTAATTAAAATAAAATTTGTTCTTTTAATCCGCAAAATATATTTTCAAAATAACACATATTTAAAAAAAAATCACACAAAACAAAAATGAATATTCCCCGTGCATCGCACGGGTAAAAAATACTAGTTCGTAATAAAAAAAAATTAACATTTACTATTAGAAGTTAGGATATTTTTTTTACCCAAAGAGACACAAGTAAGAGCATTTTACCAAATGGACCATAAAAAACTACATACTTTTACTATCAAGTGAGGGTATTTAGTAATGTGCGATACAAGTGAGGTCATTTTTTTTACCAAATGGACCATTTAAAACCACATACTTTTACTACTCAATTTTTTTCTAATGAGTTTTGTCAAAATTAAGTGAGGGCATTTGCCCTCAGCTCCTAACATGGATCCGACATTGATTGGCTTCATCTCTATCCAATGTGGAACTCTAACCATTTTTAACTTTTTATTACTCAAAATGTTGTAACTTCAATATTTGTTTCTTTACTTTGGGTTTTTGAGTTCATCCTTCTTCATGTACTCGAAAAAGAAATCTGCTATATGTAAATTTAAATAGTGATATATTCATTATATTGTTTCTCTTATCTTATATTATGTTATAATTAAAGGAAACAACCCATTATTTGAGAAACATTATACTTCATTTCTCTATTACAAGTCACTTTTACCTAATTCTCTAAATTAAGAAAACTAGTTAATAGTAATAATTTTGTACTTCGATCGTTTTAAAATAATTGTCCACTTAGAAAACAAAAATGTTTCATAATAACTATTCACTTAAAATTTTGTTGAATGTCTCTTAGTAAGATTGAGTTTGTTATTACTCTTATCTCATAGAAATAAAGAGTGGAAACTTGACCATAAGAGAATAAGGTTGTAAGAAAACGACTAGGGTTAACGAGCGCGGAAGTAGATGATGAGGAAAAAAAATACAAATGGATTTGAAAATCCCCATGAGGGGGACGAGCCCCTCACAACACTTAAGAAAATAGAATCGAAACTAGTTCAGATACCAACTTTAATCTGATGAAAATATTTTTGTGCATATTTTATCAATATGCTTGTACAATTTATAGACATACCAAAGAGATAAAAACTAAATCTATTTTTATCTTAATAGATACTAATCTAAAATAGAGAAACTAGATACTAATCTGAAACAGATAAACTATATCTAAATCTTACCTCAATTTCTATAAGATATGACTAATAACAAACTTAATCTTAAAGAGATATTCAACAAATTCCAAGTGAGAATCAGGTAATGTTTTCCCTTATAATACACCTACGAGGAGAATAAATGTTGAAAGTTAAAAATATACTTTAAAAGATAAAATTCCACAAGTGTAACGCCTCAATTTCTCAATTGAGGATCACATTAGTATCCCAACAAAGTCTAGAGATAAACTTTAATCTTCCAAAATATTAGGGTCTTTTTCCGAAACCACTCATCATCAAGACAAGTGGATCCGAGAAATTCTTTTTATAATATATTATAATATTACTTAATATTATTTGAATTGTATTGCTAGTTGATTTGGAATTAATTGCTTCATTATGTGATTATGTGAGGTGTTATAAATTTATATATACAAATATATATGTGCATAATATATTTATATATTTTATGGATTATTGATTTTTGGTGAAAAAAAAATAATTTACTTAATTATTGAGTGTATGCATGATGCATGCATGCATATTTTCCTTAGGGAAAATAATTGTTTGGGTAATATTAGTGGATAAAAATATTTTGTTAAATAAAAGTAATTATAATTAGTTTCATTTTCTTGATTATGGAGGAAAAAATAATTTAAAAAAGGGATTATATTAATTAAAAATAAGAATTTTATTAAATAAAAATAGGGGTTTTACTTATATAAATAGATAGATAAATAAAATAAAAAATGTTTTTTGTTAAACTAATTTAAGAATCTGAAAATTTGTTTGAAGATGTGGTTCAAGGATTATTTCGAACCTCAAAAATTTATTTTGGAATTTATTATGAGGTGTCAGATTTAAATTTAGTTTTTGAGCAGATAACGTTATTTTTATTAAAAAATTGGAGATAAAGGTGGGAAATTAGAGGAGAAGTAAATTTTGAATTATATTCAGAGATAATAACTGTAGATATTATCTAAACGATAATTACATTTATTTTAATAAATATTTTTAGGAGAATTATCTTTAAGGGAGTCTTTTTAAAATGAAATATGAGTATATCTCCTTTTTAATTCAAAAGTAATTCGGAACATTAAAAGATAATAATTAAAAAGTTGATAAAAATGTTTTTTGTTGATTATATTTTTCCTTATTATTTATTGTTATATCTAAGCTTGCTTCGTATATATTAAATTAGGTCATTTATTTTAATTTTGACTTAATCTTAAATGAGTTACATATACGAGAGTTATCTTTATTATTGACTTTCCTTTATTTTCATGCATAAAATTAAATCCATATTTTGATTTTTGAGGAGTCAGAAGATAGAATTATATCTTAAAACTCAATTTATGTCATTTTTTAGAAAAGATGAAGATTTTACTCAAAGATAAGTTGTGAGAAGAAACAAAATAAGCACCCTATATTAAATAGGCTATGCGCATAGAAGCTTGAGGAAAGGGTAGAAAGTTTCATATAAATATAGGTTTTTGGTTGAGAGAAAATTCACTATTAGGGAGCTGCTCTTACCCTTACGTAAAAACATACTTGAGGAATAATCAACCCTCAAGCACAATTACTTTTCTCTTGGTTGAAACCCTCATTCATCACCCGAGAGAATTCATACTTTTGTTTCTTCTATTCCAAGCAACGAGGTTGACAAGTGTATGCATTAATACCTGAGGAGGTAACCGTAACTCGATTCTAGAGTGTCTATATGGGTCTTATGAGCCTATCTACCCTTTGCATGTGTTTGAGGTGAAGGTTAAAGATGACAACGGGTAGAATCGAGCACGAGTTTTACAATTACTAAACTCATACCCAAACCCTAGAACCCAAACCCAAACTCAAACCCTTATGGGAGATAAAATGAAATCCATGCCCAAACCCCAGAACCCAAAACCAAACTCAAACCCTTATTGACGATAAAATGAAATTCATGCTCAAACCCATTACTTACGTGAAATAGCAACACCTCCCAAAACCCGATCCATAACCTATTTTCATAAAAAAAATGAAATTCATAGAAAGAAAGAAAACAAATACTATTCACCATCCTCATCCATCACCAAAGTGAGATGACAATAGTTTAGAGTTTACTTTCTCAAACATACAAAAGTACGATTACTCATCAAACACTAAGAACAAAGTTTATATATATATGAGGGTTTTTTTGTAATTTTATGTTTTGAGTATCATTGGGTTTGGGTTCAGGCGGGTATATGCACGAATTTAACTAATACCAAACCCAAACTCATAAACTGCTACAGTAACGGGCAAAGCCCAAACACAAATCAAGTCAACTCAGATTTTGTCCGTCAAATCGGATTGGGTTCGTGCGGGTACCAATAGATTTGGTTAAAATTGTTATCCCTAGTGAAGGTGTTTTAGTTCGATGTTGTTTGAATGATTTGATTACGTATAGCAAAACCTAATATTAACAAATTACAATTTTTTATTTAAGCACATATATTGTTGAATTCGTATGAGTTATGAAATTTCATAGGAAAAAATATACATTAAAACTTAGGGAATTTCACAAGACACACATTAATAGTTTAAATTTGTTGAGTCATTAATCAAGTAATAATTAATATTAACAATAAACTTTAAAAGTTAAAGATCATTCAATAAAAAAACCATATTCATTTCATTTTGGACTTCATTCATTAATGTTAATTAGTCTATAATTTTCTACTATTAATATCAAAATTATTTTAAATTAATTTATTGTTATTTAATTCATATGAGTTATGAAATGTCATAGGGGTGAACTTAATATTAAATATGATATCACTAAAAAAATATACATAATAAGTAAATAAAAAAATAACAAACATGTGATGCCAAAAAAATCCTCCCCTTGAACTTCCTCCATTAATGTTATCCTATACTAGCTTTCTACTACTAACCTCAAAATTATTTTAAATAAATTTATTATTATTTATTTTGTATGATTTATGGAATGTCATAGAGTACACTTAATATTAAATATGATATAACCCAAAAATATTATACATAAATACCAAAATAATATCACAATATCACAAACATGTGATGTGGACTGGGCGAGCCCCTAGAGGGGCAACGCCCAGCATGTAGCCCGCCCTGTAGCGGGGCCCTGGCCTTAAAATTGGGCCTTGATCTCAGAGGCTCAATTGGCCCAATAGGTAGTACCCAAGCTCTATAAATAGGAGGTAGTTACCAATTGTAAGGGACTTTTGGCTCACTTGATGAAATCATACATGAAATTCAGCATTCTCTCTCTAGCGCAATTCTCCACTCTCTAGGTACTATACCTTTCATCAATGTTCATTGCAAGAACATTTGGCGCCGTCTGTGGGGAATGTAAACTTTCTACTCTCATTCACGTGGATTGATTGTGCAGGAAGTTATCTCTGTTTGTGATTAGGCAATTCTCTGGACTTTTGATTTTGATTCTGTAACCGGTGTTCGTTTTCCGATCGAGTTTGCATCGTTCTTGGTTTGGATGGAGACTCGACGCAGGAGGCAGCATCATTCACCGGTGCGACAGCGAATTTCGCCGCCTCGGCGGCCTCATCGTGTGATCCTGGATTCTCCGGTACGAACGGCGGGAGTACAGCCGCCTTCTCCTCCTCCATCACCACCACCACCTCCATCGCCTTCACAGGTTGGATCTCTGGAGCGCTCACCAGAGAATTCACCTGCTCCGGAGCAACAGCCGGCGGTGACACAGGAGCAATGGCGCCATCTGATGCGCAGCATTGGCAACATCCAGCAGAGGAATGAGCATCTACAGGCTCAGTTGGATTTCTACCATCGCGAGCAGCGGGACGATGGAAGCAGAGAAGCAGATTCCATGGCTGAGTTCCGTCCGTTCTCGGAGGATGTCGAGAGTGTGGCGATTCCGGATAATATGAAAACGTTAGTTCTGGATTCTTATAGCGGAGATTCCGATCCGAAGGAACATCTTCTGTATTTCAATACGAAGATGGTGATAATTGCGGCGTCAGATGCGGTGAAGTGCAGGATGTTTCCATCGACGTTCAAATCGACGGCGATGGCGTGGTTCACAACTTTGCCGCGCGGATCGATTTCGAATTTCAGAGACTTCTCATCAAAGTTTCTAGTGCAATTTTCGGCGAATAAGAATCAGCCGGTGACGATCAATGACCTATATAATATTCGCCAGCAAGAAGGAGAGTCACTGAAAGAGTACATGGCAAGGTACAGCGCAGCGTCGGTCAAGGTTGAGGACGAGGAGCCTCGAGCTTGTGCTCTAGCATTTAAAAACGGTTTGCTACCGGGAGGATTGAACAGCAAATTGACACGTAAGCCGGCGCGTTCGATGGAGGAGATGCATGCTCGCGCCAGCACTTATATTCTTGATGAGGAGGACGACGCTTTTAAAAGAAAGCGCGCGAAGCTGGAAAAGGGCGACACGTCGCCCAAGCGCGCGAAAAAAGATAAGAATGGCGAAGATAAGGGGGATGGCAAGCAGCAGAGGCAAGATAAAGGGAAGCCGGCATTGAGGCCGACCGAGGAGCAGTTGTATCCACGGCGTGATGACTATGAACAGCGCCGGCCATGGCAATCCAAGTCCCATCGCCAGCGGGAGGAAGCTGACATGGTAATGAATACTGAATTAACGGATATGCTCTGTGAGGCGAGGGGCGCAAATCTAGTGGATGAGCCAGAGGCCCCTAAGTATCAATCACGGGACGCCAATCCCAAGAAGTGGTGTGAATTCCATCGGTCCGCCGGGCACAGCACAGACGACTGCTGGACTTTGCAGCGGGAAATTGATAAGTTGATTCGGGCGGGATATCAAGGAAATCGCCAAGGCCAGTGGCGCAACAACGGCGATCACAACAAAACGCATAAGCGAGAGGAGGAGCGAGTGGACACTAAGGGCAAGAAAAAGCAAGAATCAGCGGCTATCGCCACAAGAGGAGCTGATGACACGTTCGCTCAACACTCAGGACCGCCCGTCGGGACCATAAACACGATCGCTGGAGGGTTTGGCGGCGGTGGCGACACCCATGCGGCGCGGAAACGCCATGTTCGTGCGGTTAATTCCGTTCATGAGGTCGCTTTTGGATTCGTACACCCTGATATAACAATCTCGATGGCAGACTTTGAGGGAATAAAGCCTCATAAGGATGACCCGATCGTAGTGCAGTTAAGGATGAACAGTTTCAACGTTAGAAGGGTACTCCTGGATCAGGGTAGTTCGGCTGATATTATCTATGGCGATGCGTTCGACAAGTTGGGAGTAACTGACAGTGATCTGACTCCATATGCGGGAACCTTGGTAGGTTTCGCGGGGGAGCAAGTGATGGTGCGAGGATACATTGATCTAGACACAATATTCGGGGAAGATGAGTGTGCCAGGGTTTTGAAGGTAAGGTATCTGGTTCTCCAGGTGGTGGCGTCTTACAACGTCATCATTGGGCGAAATACATTGAATCGCCTTTGTGCTGTAATTTCAACAGCCCACTTGGCGGTCAAGTATCAGCTAAGCAGTGGAAATGTTGGAAAGCTGAAGGTGGACCAGAAGATGGCGAGGGAGTGTTACAATAATTTCCTTAACTTGTATGGCAAGAAGAGTGCGTTGGTTGGTCATAGATGTTATGAAATTGAAGCTTCGGATGAAAATCTTGACCCACGTGGCGAGGGGCGGGTAAACAGGCCCACGCCAATTGAAGAAACGAAGGCGCTAAAGTTTGGCGATCGCACTTTGAAGATTGGGACCAGACTGACAGAAGAGCAGGAGACGCGCCTGACAAAGCTGCTTGGGGAGAACTTAGATTTGTTTGCTTGGAGCTGCAAAGACATGCCTGGAATTGATCCAAACTTCATCTGCCATCGACTAGCATTGAATCCAAGTGTCAAGCCTGTTTCACAACTTAGGCGGCGCTTGGGAGGAGACAAGGGAAGGGCGGTTCAACAGGAAGTTGACAAGTTGCTGGCGGCAGAGTTCATCAGGGAAGTGAAGTATCCGACGTGGTTGGCGAACGTCGTAATGGTGAAGAAGGCGAACAGGAAGTGGCGAATGTGTGTAGATTACACAGATTTAAACAAAGCATGTCCAAAAGATTCGTATCCCCTTCCCAGCATCGATAGCCTCGTTGATGGTGCCTCGGGCAACGAACTGCTTAGCTTGATGGACGCTTATTCTGGCTATCATCAGATCCGCATGCACCCGGCAGACGAGGACAAAACGGCTTTCATGACCGCCAGAATCAATTATTGCTATCGCACCATGCCGTTTGGACTAAAGAACGCTGGGGCGACCTACCAAAGGTTGATGGATAGGGTTTTTGCTGGGCAGGTGGGAAGAAACATGGAGGTTTACGTTGATGATATGATTGTTAAATCGGTACGTGGTTTGGACCATCATCAAGATCTGGGGGAAGCATTTGGCGAGATAAGGAAGCACAATATGCGCCTCAACCCGGAGAAATGCTCTTTTGGTGTTCAGGGTGGCAAGTTTTTGGGATTCATGATCACATCCAGAGGAATAGAGATAAACCCAGATAAATGTAAGGCGATTCAGCAGATGAAAAGCCCTTCTAATGTGAAGGAGGTCCAACGTTTAACAGGGCGAATAGCAGCGTTATCTCGGTTTCTTCCTAAGTCTGGTGACAGATCTTTCCCTTTTTTCAAGTGTCTTCGCAAGAATGTCGCATTTGAGTGGACGGCGGAGTGTGAGGAAGCTTTTGTTCGCCTCAAGGAACTCCTATCGTCGCCACCAATCTTGTCGAAGCCAATACAGGGACACCCGCTGCATTTGTATTTTGCTGTGAGCGATAGTGCTCTGAGTTCGGTGATATTGCAGGAGGTAGATGGCGAACATCGAATTGTTTATTTTGTTAGTCACACACTCCAGGGCGCAGAGGTCAGATACCAAAAAATCGAGAAGGCAGCATTAGCGGTCCTCGTCACCGCCCGGCGGTTAAGACCTTACTTTCAGAGTTTTCCAGTAAGGGTGCGGACGGATTTACCCCTGAGACAAGTGTTACAAAAGCCGGATTTGTCAGGCAGATTGGTCGCCTGGTCGGTTGAATTGTCCGAATATGGGTTGCAATATGATAAACGAGGCAAGGTTGGCGCACAGTCGCTGGCTGATTTTGTGGTGGAATTAACCCCAGATCGGTTTGAAAGAGTAGACACACAGTGGACTCTCTTTGTAGATGGATCCTCCAATAGCAGCGGCGGTGGCGCGGGAGTAACGTTGGAGGGACCAGGAGATCTAGTACTGGAACAATCGCTGAAATTTGAGTTCAAAGCCACAAACAACCAGGCAGAGTATGAGGCTCTCATCGCCGGGTTGAAGTTGGCGCGGGAAGTAAAGATCGGGAGCTTGTTGATAAGAACGGACTCGCAGTTGGTAGAGAATCAAGTGAAGGGCACTTTCCAGGTCAAAGATCCTAATCTGATCAAGTACCTGGAGCGAGTGCGATATTTGATGACGCTTTTTCAAGAGGTTGTGGTGGAATATGTTCCTCGGACTGAAAACCAGCGGGCGGACGCGTTGGCCAAATTGGCGAGCACGCGGAAGCCCGGCAACAATAGAAGTGTGATTCAGGAAACGCTGGCGTTCCCCAGCATTGAGGGCGAGCTTATGGCATGTGTGGACAGAGGGGCGACATGGATGGGGCCTATATTGTCTATCTTGGCGGGGGACCCGGCGGAAGTAGAGCAATGCACAAAGGAGCAGCGGCGAGAGGCGAGCCACTACACTCTCATCGACGGACACTTGTATCGCCGTGGTTTTTCGGCGCCATTGTTAAAATGCGTGCCGCCAGAAAAATACGAGGCGATTATGTCTGAGGTGCACGAGGGAGTGTGCGCAAGCCACATTGGGGGGAGATCTTTGGCTTGCAAGGTGTTGACGGCGGGATTCTACTGGCCCACCCTCAGGAAAGATTGCATGGACTTTGTGAAAAAATGCAAAAAATGTTTAGTGTTTGCTGATTTATCTAAGGCACCGCCAAAGGAGCTGGTAACGATGAGCGCCCCGTGGCCTTTCGCCATGTGGGGCGTGGACTTGGTCGGACCTTTTCCGATTGCCAAGTCGCAAATGAAGTTTATATTGGTGGCGGTGGATTATTTCACTAAGTGGATTGAGGCCGAGCCCTTGGCCAAAATAACCTCTGCAAAAATAGTCAACTTCTACTGGAGGCGAATTGTTTGTAGGTTCGGGATCCCAAGGGCGATCGTATCCGACAACGGGACCCAGTTTTCAAGCAATCAAACTAGAGAATTTTGCAAGGAAATGGGCATACAGATGAGGTTTGCCTCTGTGGAGCATCCGCAAGCAAACGGGCAAGTGGAATCTGCAAACAGGGTAATCCTACGTGGATTAAGGCGACGGCTCAAGGAGGCTAAGGGAGCATGGCTGGAGGAGCTCCCGGTGGTGCTATGGTCATACAACACCACTGTGCAATCCACTACAAGGGAAACCCCCTTTAGAATGACCTATGGGGTTGATGCTATGTTGCCAGTGGAGATTGACAACTTCACATGGCGAACCCAGCCAGATTTTGAAGGGGAGAATCAGGCCAATATGGCGGCGGAGTTGGACCTTTTGTCGGAAACGCGTGACGAGGCGCACATTCGAGAAATAGCGATGAAGCAGCGCGTGGCGGCAAAGTTCAACAGCAGGGTTCGCGTCCGAGATATGCAGGTCGGCGACCTGGTCCTCAAGTGGCGATCGGGAGCCCCGGGAAACAAGCTTACTCCTAACTGGGAGGGGCCCTACCACATTATTAAAGTTCTTGGTAATGGGGCCTATCATTTAGAAGAGCTTGATGGAAGGCGGCTACCTCGGTCGTTCAATGGTTTGAGCTTGCGCTACTATTATAGTTGATCGCAGGCGAGAAAGTGAGCAAGACGGAGTCGCCGGAGCCAGATATCTTTAAAATTTTCTGAAGTGTTTCCAAATTCTCCAATGTATTGCAATAACAAAGCGTGCTCTTTTTCTCCGAAAGGAGTTTTTTAATGAGGCGCTCCATCAATAAAATAAAACGAAAATTCACGAAATTCGTGTCCAAAAATTCCAGGGATTCCCTGACGATCGGAATTGCCGATCGACTTAAAGAATTACGGCGATTACTAAGTGGGGCAAGCTTGATCCCCAAAGGGGCCTGCTAGAACCCTGATGGTGGCGGCGATTCCACGAATGGCCTTTGATGCCTGGGAATCGCCCCCCGGAAAGTCTAATGTGATCGTCGGTCCCGTAAACGATGTGCTGGGTAAGTCTCGCCAGAATACGACGAGCACCGTTAACTAGGCAAAAGTCTTGGGACCCCCAAATGGCCATTGGGACCTAAGCATTGTAAGCCCTGAGCGGGCAAAGCCCCGGGCGAAGCCCTCGAGAATGGAGGCCATTTATCCCTTTGTGGAAAATGTTAAAGTCTTGGTGGGGAAATACCAAGCAACAAGTCCTAGTTAAAATTAACGCACAGAATCGTTAGGCGTAATTCAATCATATGACGCGTGAAAAAATGGCGCAAGATATAAGGTCGGCGGATGAATATTTGGCGAAAGCATTCCAACATGATTTACAAAATATCTAACGGCGATATAAAAGCTATGGCGAAAAGTTGCTTATATATGTATATGGCGGAAAAGTGCATGACAAGAAGGCAGTAAAAGCTAAGTGATGTTAAAATTACATTATTCATTGTTTTCTTTCTCTTTCTCTTGTTCTTCTTCTTCCTCTTCTTCTTCAGTCGCTGTCCAGAGGTGTTGGTCGATCAGGGGAGGATCGTCGGGACCAACCAGTCCTTCAGCGGTTATCTCTTTCATTACTCCCATGGCGCTAAAGTCAAAGTTCGGGTACAAATGTTGGGCCTGATCTTTAGCGAGGTAGAAACCGCGCTCGCGATTGTCAAGGGCGATGTCAGCGGCTTGCTCCCTCGCCTCAGTGGCTTTGGCTTTCTCCGTCGCCAGCTCGTCCTCGAGCACTTTGATTCTGGCCAGTTGGGAAGCAATCTCGGCATCTTTCGTGGCGAGGGCCTCAGCATGAGCGCCGGCCGTTTTCTTGATTTCCTCAGATGTGCCTTGCATCACCGCCTCCATGTCAGACCTCGCCAGGGCCAGGGACTCGGCAGACTTCTTCTCTTGCTCCGTCAGCGCCTTCTTCGCTAACTCCAGCTCAGCGCGCAATGTTGCGAGCTCCGACTCCTTAGCAACCAGCATCTCGCCTCTGGCGATCAGGTCCTTCTCAGCTTGCTCTTTTTCCTTCTTGCAAGCTTGAAGACTTGCGTCAAGATCATCCGCTTCTTCCTTCATCAGCGCCAGTTGATCCTCCAGTTCGCCGATTTTAATCCCCGCCGTGCCAATCATCTTGTCGGCATAGACTTTGTCTTTTCCTGCCTGCGTCGCCAGTTTGTCGAAACGCTTTTCCCAAGCAGCGGCGGCTTCTTGATGCTTAGCACTTTCGGCCTTCAACCGCTCAGCTTCAACGCTGGCGGCGTTGAACTTCTCAAACGCGTGGGCAAAGATGCACCCAGCACGTAAAAGACAGGCAAGGGTTTCCTCCTTAGTCTCGTGGATGCCTCGGCTCAGCACTTCTCTTTCTATGGCGTCGCGGTTGAGGCCAGTGAGCAGGAATTCTGAGGGTTCGATGGCGTTGGGGAGCATATTGTAATAGCTTGAAGAGCCGCCCTCGGGAGCAGGAGCTTGCTCAATCCGGGCTGCTTCAGAGGTAATGGTGGCGCCAGGGCAGGATCTTTCCTCTTGATGAGGCAGGGAGGGCATGGAGACCCCATCATTTGTTGGGGGTGGGCTAGGAGGTGCGTCCTGGCGGGTGGGAGATTTCGGGGTTTCATTTTCTTTTTCTTTCTCCCCAGCAGGAGTATCGGAAGACGCAGCAGCATTGGTGGCAGCGGGTTTCTCAACAGCCGGAGATTGGGAAATGTTGGTGTTTGTGTCAGCGGAGGTGGCTATGGCACCGGAGGAGACGATTGTGGCGCCAGCAGTGGACTCGGCGCCAGCAGTGGACTCGGCGGCGGCAGTGGCAGAAGTAGGAGCCGGGACGGTGGTTGTCTCGGTGACCGCGGCGACGGAGGCTTCAGCGACTTTTTTGCCTTTAGGCGCAGCAGCAGTGGAGGTCTGAGCGCCAGGGTTGGAGGTGCCGGCGCCGGAGGAGGCTTTGACCAATTTTCTCCTCTTGGGAGCTTTGGC
This sequence comes from Lotus japonicus, assembly GCF_012489685.1. Lineage (NCBI taxonomy): Eukaryota > Viridiplantae > Streptophyta > Magnoliopsida > Fabales > Fabaceae > Lotus > Lotus japonicus. The sequence goes on from NC_080042.1 coordinate 55,896,390, forward strand.
GCCCTCAGCTTGGTTCTCAGCACCGCCCCGCTTTTTTACGTCGCCCTCAGTGTTGAACTTTGGGGAAAAGCGATCCATTCTCCTCTCGCGGGCCTTCAGGAGCTCGGCGTTCGTGAAATTCATATCTTCTGCAACGATAAAAAAACATCAGTGACAACTCAGAAGGTGAGAAAAGAAGGTGTCGATAAGAAAACCAAGCTATGGACAACCAAGGTATTTGGGAGTCTTTGAGTGGTCAGCGCCCTCAAGGACTGTAGAGCAGTCAAGGATGGGGAGCGGGGCAAGGAGATTCAGAAAAGCTTTGTCGTTGGGGGACAAGGATTCCTCTGAAGGATCAGTAATCCCATTAGGCTTTTCCGTCCAGTAAAGAGGGAAAAGGGCGGTCCCATCCCTAAGGGTAAAGGCCTCTGGATAGGCGGGGTGAACCGCCACGCGAAAGTACTTCCGCGCGAAGGAGGACTTCGCGTTACTTTTGTGGGGATTCAAGCACTTCCGGCCGGCTCGGGCCTTTAAGGAAATCCATCCTCTGTTTTTGATGGACTTGGGGTCAACATCGTAGAGGTAGAAGAAACTGGTGGGAGAGGGGGCGATGCCAACCGCGGCGCATAAGATTTCAAAGCACCGAATGAAGGCCCAGGCGTTGGGGTGGAGTTGGCAGGGAGCCGCGTTGATGTCACGAAGGACGGTTTGGACGAAGGGCGAGAAAGGAAGCCTGATTCCAAGCTCGCTAAACATGTATTCATACGCAAAGAAAAAGTGGGATCTCTTTACGTCGCCGTTTGGCTTATGAAGCCAGGGGCGATCCCCGGGACTGCAAATCCAGATCCTGAGTTTGGCGTTAAACTCATCGTCATTGGACAAGCCACCCAGGGAGTTCACGAATTGCACAATGAGATCGCTATCTTGGAAGATGGAAGGTTGGTCTATAGCCTCGTGTTTGGGGGCTACTTGGACTGGAAGGGGCAGAGTGGCGTAGGTTTTTAGTCGGTAAGCGGGGATCTCCGGAACCTCTAAACGTAGGCCGCCGGCGGCGGTGGAATCAGGGTCGCTTTCGGAGGAGGAAGAGGAGTGATTAGGGGAGGTAGGGTTTGAAGCCATTTTTAGATGGCAGCGAAGTGAAAGAAAGGAAAAGATGAGTATGTGTATGATGCAGAGATAAGGACAGTGGGACTCACCGGCGTAAGATGTGAAGAGTGGGTAGCGGAAGGGGTGATAAGCGATGGCTCCGGAACGGAAGTTGGCAGAAGGAGTCTGGTAAGCGATTAGGGAGGTGAAGAGGGGTTTCGGAAAGGGATGATTGTAGGGAAGAAGGGTTTTTATAGGGAAAGGAGGGAGTCTGGAAGGGTGACGCGTGTTGGACGCGTGTGGAAGGTTGGAAGTCATGATGGTTTTGGGAAGGTGGGTCGCGTGTAATGGGAAGTTACTGCGCACGATGGGACGGTTATGAAAAGTGAAGTGACGGTTCCGGAGAAAGAGGGAAATTGATGTAACTGACACATCACGTGGGGCAGTCACGTGGGGCAGTTAGGGATTTGAAAGAGTTTTAAAATAAGGGAAAGCGCGAAAGGCCTCGCCACTGAAGAAACCAAACGCCATCGCCTGACAGGTGATACCAGCAACAAAGTTTAGTCGCTCCAGAATGATGCCCGCCGGCGAACGATCATGTACCTGCTCCAGCTAATCGCCAGCACGGAGCAATCGCTCTCGCCGCTTGTGGACTTGTGGACTTGCCGGCTCGGGTTGCCCGCCAAGTCAGTGGACTGGGTGGCTAAAGATGTTAGTTTCCTTTTGCTCACGCCATGTTGGCGATATAGTTTACCACACTTTTCTCAAGTCATGTTGACAGCTTAGATCCCAGTGTACAATAGGACACATGTAAAGGCATTTAAAAGACACACTTAGCTCTCATACTTCGAGCTCGGTGTCTTGTGGACTAGTGGACTGGGCGAGCCCCTAGAGGGGCAACGCCCAGCATGTAGCCCGCCCTGTAGCGGGGCCCTGGCCTTAAAATTGGGCCTTGATCTCGGAGGCCCAATTGGCCCAATAGGTAGTACCCAAGCTCTATAAATAGGAGGTAGTTACCAATTGTAAGGGACTTTTGGCTCACTTGATGAAATCGTACATGAAATTCAGCATTCTCTCTCTAGCGCAATTCTCCACTCTCTAGGTACTATACCTTTCATCAATGTTCATTGCAAGAACATGATGCAAAAGAAAAAATCGACTAATGTCAATAAAAACCTCAATTCTATCTCTTTCCCCTTGAATGTCCTCCCTCAATGTTAGTTTTTAACTTTCAACTAATTTATTATTATTTAGTGTATATGATTTATGGAATACCATAGCGTAAACTTAATATTAAATATGATATCACTAAAAAAATATACAAAACTACCAAAATAAATATCACAAACATGTGATGCAAAAAGAAAAGGAAAACCATCTCTATCTCTTTACTTCCTTCATCGATGTTAGTCTTACAACTTTCTACTATTAACCTCAAAATTGTTTTAAATGGTTTTATTATTATTTAATTCATTTGAGTTATGGAAGGTCATAGGACAAAATTAATATTAAATATGATATCACTAAAAAAATATATATAGGGAATTTCATAAGACAAGTTTAGATTTGTTGAAATATTAATCAACTAATAATTAATATAAATAAAAAATCTTAAAAGTTAAGGTCATTCAATAAAAAACTCCCCTAACCCTTCCTCTTGATCTTCCTTTATCAATGTCATTCTATGAACTTATACTATTAACTTCAAATTGCTCACAAAAAAAAACTATTAACTTCAAATTATTATAAATAAATTTATTATTATTTATTTCAAGGGTTATAAACCTCAAAAAGACAAACTTAATATTAAATAAGATCTTAAAAAAAATACTACTTCTATCTGTAAAGTACAATAAAATTGTTATATCAAAAGAATAAATTCAAAACATCAATTAGATAAATAAGGACAAACAACAAAAATAAAAAAGACAAGTACACTCATAAAAAAACCTTCGACAAAAAAACACAATTTTAAAAACATATATTAACACTTCGAAAAAAAACCTAACTATCACAAAAAATATTGTTTTTTCTCTTTTTCATATGGATAAATAATTTTAAAAAAACACAATACAAAATAAAAAGAATGTCCCCGTGCAAACAAATAAACACTGGATAATAATAAGAGAATAATGGTTGAATGAGACAAATTACTTAGCAAATAGATAACCACAAACCTCCATAGAGCTAGAGAAATAGAGGCTTTTTGCACGATTCAGATTGAGCTTCAAAGAACCAATAGAAAAGGGCCCTCCCACGATCTTCATTAACAGTGATATAACCTGAAAAGTGTGAGAATGATTCTTTATTGAAGGAAGTAGTTAAAAAAGACATAGGGACTGGATAGGCAGAATAACATTCATATTAGAAACTAAAATCGACATCTTTGGAAAACACATTGCATTTACAATTCTATATTGCTTTCACAACTGTTGACTTTCCACGCGCCAAATGGCCTATGGTGCCTGAAAGGTTACCATATTATTCATCGGGAATCAGGATTAACAGCCATCAACTAATCCTATTCAAACTTGACTGCGATGAACTAATGCATCAAACTCAACCAAAGGACCAACATGAAGAGAATCACTACATGGATTCATGATGTAGTAACAGGCAAGGTAATGTTCCTAGTCATGGAGAAAATAGAGACATAAAGTTAAAAAGTATGCATCTAATTAATGACAAAATAGTAAATATATTACTAAAGGTCAAAATTGTGCAAGAATTTAAAAAGGAATCAGGGCCCAACGCCCAACATTTCGTGATGGCCATGGCTGATATCTCATTCAAATTGAAAATAACAACCCATGGCAACCAAAGTTTTCAAAAATATCAACCCAATTATGTCATTTTGTCACCCTTCATCAAAATTTTAAGCAAAGTGAAAATGCACCAACTTTCATCAAGTATACTATAGTTTAAGCAACGAATTTATCTTAGAGGAAGCTAGAAACAGAGGTGACAACATTAACTACCATTCTCAATTAAATAGAAACAGAAATATCCCCATAAGTTAGAATGCTGCCTATAGCAATTGAATTGATAGGACTGGGTATATCAAAAAATAAACTATGGATGCGAAATAGAGATATGGGGATAAAATGTTATCTGCAAGCATGAAATATGATTTTATAAGAAATGCTTGCAAGAATTAAATTGAAAAAAAACAATCAGTAGTGGGAGGATTTGAAGTTGAAACTCACAATCCAATAGACGCAGCTGGTAGAGGGATGATATTCAAACTTGAGATGCTTCTGAACTGAAATTGCTAGTGCTGAAAATTATGGAAGGAAGGAAAATGTCAAACATAAATAAATTATTGATATAGAAGGAACATAACATTGCACAGAAGCAGAACCAAATTGGACGAATGGGACACGAAAACTACTAAACTGATTGCACATGAATTCCTTCCTTTATAACCTTTGAGTGTTACCAAAATGGAGATGCTGCAATTCCATATAAGTTTTGATATCTCAGCTACAATTAATTAGATGTATGTTCATACAATCAAGTATGAAATCAATCCCAGACCACCCGAACTGAACATATATATTGATTAGAGTATGAGGAAGAGAGAACTTACAGTTACAGAAGACGTTGGGATCGAAATGTCTTCCGCTTCTCTTCGATCTCACAACCCTGCCGAAAGGAAATCAACAGATGGTGAAGGCTCGCTGGTTCTTCTTGTTGCAAAATGCATATGCAGGTTTATAAGATAATAATGGCTTAACTTGAGCCGCATATGAAAGTGAAGAAAAAGAAGCTAATAACTGAAGGTATGAAAAACGGTAGAAAGGGGGGGTTTTAATAACGTTTTCAGAACAAAACTACCACCTTAAAGATTTAGACAAATCTTTCGAGAACTTAAGTGCTAAAGATAAGAGATAGAAAAGCACACAAGGATTTTATCCTGGTTCACTTGATAAATCACTCAAGCTACTCCAGTCCACCCGTTAAGGTGATTTCTTCCTTCTTAGAATGAAGGCAATCCACTAATCAGGTAAGAGTTACAACTGCACTTGAAACCTACAAGTGACTAACAATTACACTGACTTAGCTCACACTAAGATTCACTCTCTTAGTCTTCTCTAGGATCCGATCAACCTTGATCTCCTAAAGGAACTAAACAAACTGTTTATCAAAGAAATGTTTACAAGAGATTTGCTTCTAAAAAGCTGATAGTAAACACAATGAATTTCAGATGAAAGAAAGCTTAGAATATTTTGAATATGTCTTGCGCGTGTGTGTTGCTTCTAGGTTTCTTCTATTCTGGCCGCTTCTTTCAATCTTCAGCCTCTATATATACTCCAAGGATTAGGGTTGAGCGTTGCATGGGAAATGCTACCGTTGGAGGGCAGTTCTGGAAAATCCAGCTTCTGCTGTGGCTGAGAACGTTAGGTAGGTCGTCAGGAAGGTACACTGCTTTTGTACTTGGATAGCGACTTGACCTTTTAACCTAGGAGACTTCTGATCAGGGGAATACTTCATATTGGAACTTGTGAAGCCGGTTGATCAGAGTCAGAGGGAAAGCACAGATCCTCTGACCATTGTATCTTCTGATTCTGAACTCAGAGGGAAGAACATGGCCTTCAGAGTTTCTTGCTTCTGGACATCAGAGTTTCCACTATTCAGCTTCTGGATCTTCAGAGTCTTCTACACCATCAGAACATCTGAACCTTCAGTGTTTCTTGGTTATCAGAACTTCTGGATCTTCAGAGCTTCTAGCGACTGAGTCCACATCAGAGTTTGTATAGCTTCAGAACTTCTGAAGCTTTTCCACTGTTCATACTGAACATGGTGAATGCGAAAGCGTTGCTTGGGTTACCCTTTATACACAGTGCTTCTGATTTGTGTGAGATTGAGTTGAGGTCAGAGCCTGTAAATAGCACACTCAGAAAAACACGTTAGAGTACCACAATTGTTCATATCAAAAGGTTAACTTGTAATCATCAAAACATAGAGTTGTACTACTAGATCAAAACTTGATCTTACAATCTCCCCCTTTTTGATGATGACAAAACTAAGATTTTTGATGAACAATCCTTAAACATTAAACTGAATTCACTCAGAGTTTAGAGATATAGAATAAGACTTATCCTGATGTGAATAGTTTATCTTGCTCATTCTGAATTCAAGTCACTGCTTGATTCTGAGCTTAGCTCCCCCTGAATCTAATACTTGATGAAAACGTTAGTAAAGTCTAGATTCTGAGCTAAAAAATATAAGAGTTCAGAGTGAAAAGCTTATGACATAGATGAAAAACGAGTAATCAGAGCGCATAAGTGATCAGAGTCATGGACAAGGTATCAGAGTCTTGGGTATCAGAGTCAACTTAGAATCACTTCAGAAGAAGTGAAATGTATTCCTTGTATTTGCCCAGTGACACATCTATGGTCATGAAGGTGGAACTCTTAAAATCTCCAAAAGAAAAATAAATCACACTAACACATCTTACACATCAAAAACTGGGTTTACTCCCCCTTTTTGTCATAAGCAAAAAGCTTGGGGTGTGAAAAACTTAGCTTGAAGTACAAGGTACTCCCCCTTAGAGAAGGTCTAAGTTTAAAAGAAAATGAAAACGATGTAAGAATCAGAGTTAGGCGAAAATAAATAGAAGAGTTAATGCAAGGGATGAACGTTTACCACCGGTCAAGTGAGTAAATAGAAGGGTCAGTTACCAAGAACTTAACCTCGAGAAACTGTAAGAGCATTAACTTTCAGAGAGAAAGTGAAGCCTATAAAAAGCATTGGAGAGAAAGGTAAGCTTCACACCTCGAATAATTTTCAGTAAAAAAAAAAAAAAAATTGGCATCATACAACGTAGCACTAGAAGAGCTGAGGAAGAAGGCCTTTGAAGAGGACTTGTTCCTGAACATCCGGCATCCAAAAGGTGAAACTACCATCGCGGAGCTGACACGGACACTGCTGGAAGAGGACCTGCGTCCAGAGTTGGAGAGAGACCTGAAGGAATTTCTTGCCTTCGTGGAGGAGGTGCAAGAACTCAGCCGGCTTGAACTCAAGCTGCTGGAAGAAAAAGAGAGTTTGGAAGAGAAGCTCAAGACTTCAGAAGAGATTCTGGAGAGGGATGAGCTAAAGATCAGACTCAACAACATCCAGCATGTACTGGATCGTCTGGAGAAGAATAGGTCAGAGCAGCGCCAGGAGTGCAGAAGAATGAGGAGGGATCCTCCATTCTAGATTATATGATGTAAAGAAATATGATGTAAACACAAAACAAGTTATGAATAAAACGAGTTTAGCAAACATATGTGACACAAAGATATATATATATATATATATATATATGCATATAGAATCACAAACGAACAAATTAAAATAAAAAAATAAAAAAGAAACAGAGTTTAAATAAAACAACGTTAGATAAAAAGAAAGAAAAAGAAGAGATCCTAAAAACTAAGGTTTGTCAGTGCGGCGCAGAAGTTCCATCATCATTTGCTTCATCTCAATCAGCATGGATTCATGAGTGTCAAGACGTTGTTCCATGATGTCGAGTCTGGAGGAGCTTGCCTGAGTAGAGCTGGAAGGAACATTCTGAGCAGCTTGAGGTTCTGGAATGGAAGCAGAAGCAGCAGGAGTAAACATAACTGGTGCAAGTCGCGCTGCCTCAGCCTCAGCTTCAAGACGCTCTGCCTCAAGTCTGGCTTGTTCAGCCTGAGCTGCTGCTTGACGTGCAGCTTCTTCTGCTTGTTCTTTCTTTCTCTTGGCTTCTTCAATAGCTTCAAGAAGCTTATTTCTCTGTTCTAGTTCATGAAGAGCCACCCGTCTAGCAAACCTTTGCTTTGCAGCCTCAATGCTCTGACTGCCCTCTGCATGCAGGAGCTGCATCATGATTGGAAACTGAGCCACTAGCCAAGTGCTCAAATTGTTCCACTCATCAGCCACACTTTCAGCATTCTCACTGAGGTCAGTCTGACCGTGCACATTGCGGAGCCTCAGGGAGGCTTCATGATAGAAAATATTGATGCACTCAGAGAGAGATGTGGGTTGGAGGTGAGTATAGGGAATGATGGAGAGGTTGGTTTCAGGAGAGGCTGGGTGATTGCTGCTATGAGTTTCAGAGGCACCTTGTGGAGAACCAATGTTAATCATGGGAGCATTGGGTTCAGAGGTTCCACGGTGAGGGTCTGAAGTTTCAACCAGAGGGTGAGGTGATCTAACCGAGGATTGGTTAGACACTGATTGTTCGGGTTCAGGGTCTGGTTGAATTGGCTCTTGTTGGTCAGGGACAGGGTGAGCTGTTTGAACTAAGGGGTCTGCCTCTTGGATAGGATTGGCCAAGATAGGTTCATCTGGGTCAACTAGACGTTCAGGTCTAGGGCCAGGATATCTCCTAGGGCTTGGACAGGTAAGGTAATACTCTTCCAAGGCAGATACCTTCTCTTTTCTAACCTCCATGAATTTTCTAATTGATTCAGAGGTATTGGAGGGAGGAGAGTCAATAACATTGATTGGGAAGGATACAGGTGTGAAGGCTGTTGAAGAGTCTGTATCCGTGGTTCTGGCAGCAGGACGTGCTGATGCTCTGGGAGCAGAGGGATCAGACGTTCTGGGTTGTGGTTCTGTTTGGTTGGGCTCGGGTTGGTCATGGATGATGGGTTCAGAAGATAATGGGTCGTATGGAATGGTAAGGAGAAAGGTTGGATCTTCTGACCTAGAGGTTTGGGTCTGAAGCAAATTCCAGAGAGGTGCTTCAGTAGGAGAAGGTTGAAAGAAGGAAGATCTTGGGGAATGTGGTGGAGTGGTGGTTTGTGCGGCTGGCTGGGATTCAGGAATAGGAGTGAGGGGATTTGAGGAGTGTTGAAGCAAGGCAGAAATAGGAAGTGCATCAAATAAATTCAAATCATCATCAGAAGCAAGTGCAGGCTTACTTGAATGTGCTGATGATCGAGTCACTCTGGCAGGAGCTTCAGTCCTTCTGACCACTGCAGCAGCTGGTTCCACCCGAGTAGGCTTCACCACAATTCTGACCTTCTTCTGCTTCTTCTTTGGAGGACCATCCTCACTATCATCACCATCATCATCATCAGGCTTGCTCTTCGGCTTCTTGACCAGAGGGACATCAGATTCCTCTGAGGATTCTTCCAGAACCATCTTCCTCTTGGTTTTCTTCTTGGGAGGAGAAGGAAACTCTGGAGCTGGTGGAAGTCTGCTGACGAAATCATCAAGGTCAATCTCGAATCCTTGAGCCCTGAGGTCTTCAACATAGCATCTGATGGCGTCAGGATGGTCTGCTTGAGTCCACAGAGGGTAGTCATTCAGAGGCATTCTTCTTCCTCTGATCTCAGAAGATGTGTCTTCATGAGCAGGAGCAATCTTCTTCTGGATTAAGCCCATCTTCTTCAAGGAGTTTGCAGTGAAGACATCACTGACAATTGTGCTCAAATCCTCTGTGCAACCAGCATTGATCAAATCTTGCACCAAGTTGCTTTCAATGAGAAAGTCTGAGAGCAGCCTCCCAAAAGGGATATATTTGATTGCAGACTTGATGGAGGCGGTGGTGCGAGACTTCCGGATGCATTCCTTCAAATAGGAGAACAGGAAGTAGGGAAGGCAGATCTTCTCCTTGTCTTGAATGAAAAACAGCATCGCCTTCTGGTTGAAGTTGATGTAATCTGGAGAACTGCCCTTCGGTCTCTGATTGATGCAGTTGAGCAGGATCTTGTGCCAGATTCTCAGTTTGGGGTGAAGGTCCATCACCTTGTAACTCGTCTTGCCCGGTTTGAAGGTGGTGTACAGGGCCTTGTTGACGATGTCTTTGGTGCTGGGTTTCAGCTTGGATTCCGTCAGTTGGAACCGATACCCATAAGCAGTTTCTGCTCCTAGCAGATTCACGAATGACTTCTCAGTGATGATGATCTTCCTGCCAAGAATGTGAGAGACCACCTGAGTGTCATCGCAGTTTGCGTGCTTCCAGAATTCCTTTACCAATTTCTCATACACCGGTCCTCGAAGTCGATTGAAGTAGTTTCCCCAACCTTGAGCTTGGACTTCAGGACGAAGATCAAACCCATTTGCAGCCAAGTTATCGAGGTTGAATCTCCATTCTGCCAAGACTTGGAGTTCCTCAGGAGGAAATACGCAGTGAACGGCACAGCCCCGTTCTGCAATAGGAACAATCTGCTCTTGAGCTTGAACTTGTTCTTGTGCTGGGTTCTCAGAGCCCCTTTGACCCGTTGCCAAACCGACTACCATGTGAGGGAACTGAGGTGCATCTGCAGTAGATCTTCTGGTTTGTCTCACCATTTTGAAGAGGTTGAAGGTTTGAGGTAGAAGATGAAGTTTGAAGAATGAAGAGAGGTAGAGAGAGAAATCAAGAAAGAGGCGGTTTTGAAAAACAGAGAGTGCGAGAGTGAAAACCGGAAGTGAACGAGAACGTGTGTGTATAGTGGGTTTTATCAAATAACCGTTGTTGATTCAAAAAGCACTTTAAGATCAACGGTTGAAAATTAAAGATAGATAGTAACAGTAAAATACACAATCACACACAGGAGATAAGCATATCTACACGCAATCATAACAGACTGTCACACGGGCACAAGGAACTATGCATCAGAAATTCTGACGCACGTGTTGTTGTCTCAGCTTCAGAGTCAGTACCAGTGGGCACACACACTCTGATTGAGTTACCTTCTGGACTAGACATCTTCTGATCAAGAAGTATCATAGTCAGAGGTTCTGATCCATCTTCACTCTGGACAAAAGTCCATGTTTAGATTTTTCAGAATAAAATTAAATCTATCTTCAGCTAAGGGCTTTGTAAAGATATCTGCCCATTGATGGTCAGTATCAACAAACTTCAGAAGAAGTACGCCCTTTTGTACATAATCTCTAATAAAATGATACTTTACCTCAATGTGCTTTGCCCTTGAATGCAATATAGGATTCTTACTCAATGAGATTGCAGCAGTGTTATCACAATAGATTGGGATATTGCTCTCAAGGATCTGATAATCCTCCAGCTGATGTTTCATCCAGAGCATCTGAGTGCTGCATATTGCTGCTGAGATATATTCTGCCTCTGCAGTTGATAGTGCAATGGTTGATTGCCTCTTGCTTGCCCATGAGACTAGATTGCTTCCCAGAAATTGACAATTTCCAGAAGTACTTTTTCTCTCTGTTCTATCTCCAGCATAATCAGCATCACAATAACCTGAAAGCTTATACTCTGATTTTTTCTTATACATCAAGCCAAGGTTAGTGGTGCCTTTCAGATACCTTAGGATCCTCTTAACAGCAGTTAGGTGGGTTTCCCTTGGATCTGATTGGAAACGAGCACATAAGTGAACACTAAATAATATGTCCGGCCTAGATGCAGTTAAGTATAGAAGTGAACCTATCATTCCACGATAGAGCTTCTGACATACTTTACCACTTTTATCTTCTTTTTCCAAAATGCATGTAGGATGCATTGGAGTCTTGGCCACTGTAGATTCCAGCATATTGAACTTTTTCAGAAGTTCTTTAGTGTACTTGCTCTGATGGATATATGTTCCTTCTGGTGTTTGATCAACTTGTATTCCCAGAAAGTACTTTAATTCACCCATCATACTCATCTCAAATTCAGCCTGCATCATCTCAGAAAATTCTTTGCATAGAGATTGATTAGCAGAACCAAATATAATATCATCAACATAAATTTGCACAATTAAGATATCATCTTTATAAGTCTTGTAAAAGAGAGTTGTATCTACTTTACCCCTTACAAACTCATTCTCCAGAAGGAATGAGCTAAGTCTCTCATACCATGCTCTGGGAGCTTGCTTCAGACCGTAGAGTGATTTCTTCAATTTGAACACATGGTCTGGTTTCTTTTCATCTTCAAAACCTGGGGGTTGATGAACATAGACTTCCTCTGAAATATAACCATTTAGGAAGGCACTCTTTACGTCCATCTGATGTAGAACTATGTTGTGATTTACTGAGAAGGAGATCAACAGTCTGATTGCCTCCAGTCTTGCTACCGGAGCAAATGTTTCAGTGTAGTCTATTCCTTCTTGCTGGCTGTAGCCTTGAGCAACTAGCCTAGCCTTGTTTCTGACTACATCTCCTTTCTCATTCAGCTTGTTTCTGAATACCCATTTTGTTCCAATAACATGAACATTCTCAGGCTTCTTCACTAAGCTCCAAACGTCGTTCTTGGAGAATTGATTCAATTCTTCTTCCATGGCCAGAATCCAATCCTTGTCCTGAAGAGCTTCATCTATGGACTTGGGTTCAATTAAGGACACCAATCCTTTCAGACTCAGCAAGGTCTCTTCAGAGGGTCTGAAGGCAGATCTGGTTCTGACTGGTTCATCTTTGTTGCCTAGAATCAATTCCTTAGGGTGAGCTGCAGTGATTCTGCTCTTCTTCAGAGTTTGTGAGTTAGAGGGACCAGCTTCTTCCTCTGGTTCATCTTCCTCTGGCTCAACTTCCTCTGGAGCTTTGCCTTTGTCAGAAACATTAATGCTTAAATCTGCAAACTTTTCAACTAGCTTTGACTGGTCAGAGTCAAGCTTATCATCAAATCTAACATGAATAGATTCTTCAATAGTCTTAGCATCAGTATTATAAAATCTAAAGCCTTTAGATCTATCAGAATAACCAAGTAATAGACACTTAGAAGACTTAGCATCAAATTTATGCAATCTATCCTTAGTATTGAGAACATAACAAACACAGCCAAAAGGATGAAAATAAGAAATGTTGGGTTTTATGTTCTTCCACAATTCATAAGGAGTCTTATTCAGAATTGGTCTCACAGAGATTCTGTTCTGAATGTAACATGCTGTATTTACTGCCTCTGCCCAAAAGTGCTTAGCCATGCCAGTTTCTTGGAGCATGGTTCTAGCCATCTCCTGAAGAGTTCTGTTCTTCCTCTCAACAACACCATTTTGTTGAGGAGTTCTGGGACAAGAGAAATCATGTGCAATTCCATAGGAATCAAATAGACTCTCAAACTTGTCATTCTCAAACTCTCCACCATGGTCACTTCTGACACGCACAATCCTACAAGCCTTCTCGTTTTGCACTTGAGCAATGAAGGTAGAGAACACAGCATGAGACTCATCCTTGCGGGTTAGAAACTTTACCCATGTCCAGCGGCTATAGTCATCAACGATAACCATCCCATATCTCTTGCCACCTATAGACTCAGTTTTCACTGGTCCAAACAGGTCGATATGCAGAAGTTCTAACGGCCTTGAGGTTGAGACAACATTCTTTGCCTTGAAAGGGACTTTTGTGAATTTGCCTTTCTGACATGCTTCACAAAGAGCGTCTGAAGCGAACTTCAGATTGGGTAAGCCCCTGACAAGGTTTAGCTTGCTCAGCTGAGAAATCTTTCTCATACTAGCATGCCCTAACCGTCTATGCCATACCCACTGCTCTTCATTAACAGACAGAAGGCACTTCACATTCTGAGCCTCCAACTCAGATAATCTGATCTTATAAATGTTGTTCTTCCTCTTGCTGTTAAACAGAACAGAGCCATCGATCTGACTTACAGCCCGGCAGGACTTTTGATTGAATATAACATCATAACCCTTGTCAGCTAATTGACTTATAGACAATAAGTTATGTGTTAAGCCGTCTACCAATAAAACATTATCAATGCATGGACTACTATCTACACAAATAGTGCCAGTACCAATAATTTTACCCTTTTCATTTCCTCCGAAGCCAACTTCGCCTCCAGGCTTAAGTTTTAGCTCTCGGAACATACGCTTTTCTCCCGTCATGTGACGCGAGCATCCACTGTCCAGATACCATGATTGGTGTTTCAGTGGAGCTATCAAGGATATCTGCAACATAGATAATCTTGTCCTTAGGTACCCACTTTCTGGGTCCTCTTTTGTTAGTTACCCTAGAGGTTCTGATCACCTTGGGTGTCTCAACATAATATTTTAAAGGAATATTTGCATGATATTTAGTCATAGAGAAAGATCCCTTTTTAAGAGGGTTTTTAGCAACTTTAGCAGGTACAGGATCAGGCAATATGGTACCAGAGGGAACAAAGCATTCATACAAGGATTTAGCTTTAGACACAGAAGGCTCATTTCTAATTGGTTTAGAATAGTCAATGCCATGCATTCCATTTCTGCTTACGCCATAGATCATTGAAGCCATTAAGCTTCTATCCACGCTTTTAGCTAGGAATCTTTGAAAAGACTTTTCATACTTAGATTCATTTCTACAATCAGAGGCATCACAGGCAACAATTTCTTCTAACTTAGCAATCTGGTTCTTAAGCACAGAGTTAGAATTTACCAAAGCATGATTTTCATTTTTCAATCAGAAATAATTTTCTCATGTTCAGAAGGAGTCTTGGAGACAGCAGATAAGTTCTTTTTCAATTTTTATGCTTAGACAATAAAGAGTTATACTTATCCATGATATCAGACAAAGCATGTTTCAGTTCAGAGGTAGAGAAAGAAGCAAATACCTCATTTTCATCGTCTGAGTTAGGATCTCCTTCTGATTCTGAGTCAGAGTCAACAGCTTCCTTTGACTCCGCTCCTTGTCTTTGACTATGGCCATGAGTCCTTGGACTTCACCATCAGAGTCAACATCCTCTGACTCTGATTCATCAAATGTCACCATCAGACTCTTCTTGGTCTTGAAGTGCTTCTTTGGCTTCTTGTCCTTCTTCAACTTTGGACAATCACTCTTGTAGTGCCCAGATTCTTTGCACTCAAAACATGTGACTTCCTTGATTGAAGACTTCTTCTGACCTGAGGATTCAGACTTTCCTCTTGCCTTTCCAGAGCCTTTGTATTTGCTCTGCCTGTGCTTCCAGATGCGGTTGAGTCTCTTGGAGATCAGAGTCAGCTCATCTTCATCAGAATCTTCTGATGCTTCTTCAGATTCTTCTTCTTCAGCTTGAAGAGCCTTTGACTTCTCAACCTTAGCCTTTTCAGATTTGGATTTCAAGGCTATGGACTTTTTCCTCAGATCTTGCATCTCTGAGCGCTTCAGCTCATGGCATTTCAAAATGCTGATGAGTTCTTCTAAACTCATATTCTCAATGTCTCTCGTGAGCTCTATTGAAGTCACCAAAGGCATCCAGCTTTCAGGAAGACACCTGATGACCCTTATGACATGATCTTTTGTCGTGTAGCTCTTGTTGAGAGGTCGTATGCCAGCTACAAGCAGTTGAAATCTGAGAACATTTCTTCAATGGACTCATTTGGCTCCATGATGAAGGATTCATACTTTTGGATCAAAGACAATGCCTTTGATTCTTTGACTTTCTTGTTTCCTTCATGAGACATCTTCAGAGAATCAAAAATGCCTTTAGCAAACTCACGATCTGTAATCTTCTGGTACTCCTCATAGGAAATAGCACTCAGAAGAATTGCTCTTGCTTTGTGATGTTGTGAGTACAGCTTCTTTTGATCTGCAGTCATCTCTGACCTTGGGATCTTTTTGCCATCTGCATCAACTGGACGCTCATAGCCATCCACAATAATATCCCAGAGATCTGCATCGAAACCCAGAAAGAAACTTTCCAGTCTATCTTTCCAATATTCGAACCTTTGACCATCGAACATAGGAGGCTTTGCGTTGTAACCATCTCTTTGAGTTTCACTGGTGGTGGCAGCCATTGTTTTTCACACCGGCCCGGATCACTGAACACTGTTAGGTGTGGTAATCAGAACTTGCGCTCTGATACCAATTGAAGGTATGAAAAACGGTAGAAAGGGGGGGTTTGAATAACGTTTTCAGAACAAAACTACCACCTTAAAGATTTAGACAAATCTTTCGAGAACTTAAGTGCTAAAGATAAGAGATAGAAAAGCACACAAGGATTTTATCCTGGTTCACTTGATAAATCACTCAAGCTACTCCAGTCCACCCGTTAAGGTGATTTCTTCCTTCTTAGAATGAAGGCAATCCACTAATCAGGTAAGAGTTACAACTGCACTTGAAACCTACAAGTGACTAACAATTACACTGACTTAGCTCACACTAAGATTCACTCTCTTAGTCTTCTCTAGGATCCGATCAACCTTGATCTCCTAAAGGAACTAAACAAACTGTTTATCAAAGAAATGTTTACAAGAGATTTGCTTCTAAAAAGCTGATAGTAAACACAATGAATTTCAGATGAAAGAAAGCTTAGAATATTTTGAATATGTCTTGCGCGTGTGTGTTGCTTCTAGGTTTCTTCTATTCTGGCCGCTTCTTTCAATCTTCAGCCTCTATATATACTCCAAGGATTAGGGTTGAGCGTTGCATGGGAAATGCTACCGTTGGAGGGCAGTTCTGGAAAATCCAGCTTCTGCTGTGGCTGAGAACGTTAGGTAGGTCGTCAGGAAGGTACACTGCTTTTGTACTTGGATAGCGACTTGACCTTTTAACCTAGGAGACTTCTGATCAGGGGAATACTTCATATTGGAACTTGTGAAGCCGGTTGATCAGAGTCAGAGGGAAAGCACAGATCCTCTGACCATTGTATCTTCTGATTCTGAACTCAGAGGGAAGAACATGGCCTTCAGAGTTTCTTGCTTCTGGACATCAGAGTTTCCACTATTCAGCTTCTGGATCTTCAGAGTCTTCTACACCATCAGAACATCTGAACCTTCAGTGTTTCTTGGTTATTAGAACTTCTGGATCTTCAGAGCTTCTAGCGACTGAGTCCACATCAGAGTTTGTATAGCTTCAGAACTTCTGAAGCTTTTCCACTGTTCATACTGAACATGGTGAATGCGAAAGCGTTGCTTGGGTTACCCTTTATACACAGTGCTTCTGATTTGTGTGAGATTGAGTTTAGGTCAGAGCCTGTAAATAGCACACTCAGAAAAACACGTTAGAGTACCACAATTGTTCATATCAAAAGGTTAACTTGTAATCATCAAAACATAGAGTTGTACTACTAGATCAAAACTTGATCTTACAAATAA